>NW_027176594.1:1771442-1781442 GCF_023349555.1 Cebidichthys violaceus
CCACCGAGCATGAAACGTAAGCGAGTAGTTGTGGGGCCGGTGCTACAAGCAGGTAAGCCGTCTAAACTTCTGATGGCATGATAAGAACTGCAAGCACAAGTTTCAATACATGGATCTGTGTAGTGACTTACCTTTGCTCCTCACCTGCCCCCTGGTCTTCAGGCAAAAGTTTCTGCAGAAGATCTCAGGAGTATTTACACTTCCTGGTTGTACCATGTTTGAGGAGCAGCGGGGGGGGGGGAGCCGGTGTCAAAGGTGTTTTCCTGAAGCTGATGGTTACATACATATTTGATCCACAATTGCTTATTAATTTATGAGCAAAAATGTGAGAAAACAAATCAAGATTTTTACTAAATTGTGTTTATATGTGTGTGTGTGTATGAAGTGAAATCCCATACAGATGGTTTAGGCCACAATAATTAGTTACCTGTAAGGTATGTAAAGAGGTGTTGGTTGTAGTTGCTCATGGTCTAATAACTGGCTTGAAAACAAAATGGATTCTCTACAACCATTTCACTTAACTTACTGTGGTCTTGATCTACTTTGTCAGTAAAGACCAAAACATTCGATCGGATCATTAGATGAGTTGATTTTTTTAAGAAGTTCTCAGCTACCTCACATTATTAACATAACTTTGCAAAAAGGGAAGCCTCTGGGCTTAATCTGGAACAATCGCACCGAGCCAAGCATGACGTTTTAGGAGCCAAAAAGGACAAGTACAAATGCGTTACTTGGTTTAGGACATATCAAAGTTAAAAAGTGGACAACGCCAACCGGTTTTGACCCAAACTGGGTCTTTCTCAGGGCGTAGCTGGGAGGAGAAGTCTTCATATTCTGATTCTCAGTGGATGTTTCCCAAACTAACATTACGTTTGAAATAAATTTGGGGGTGTTTGGAGTTCAATTTCACACGGATAATTAAAGCTTCTGTTGTAAACGGCCAGAAACTATAAGATTTGAAAAACAATCCAACTGTAAACCCTTTAAAGTAGCAGCTCCAAAAGTCATTCCCCCAAAGTGTCATTATGAACATAAACAACAAACATGGCTGTTTTAAGTACTCGCGGTTATCAAGCTAGCAGCTAGAGGAAGACTCTGAGCAATGAGACGTCTCAGGTAGACAGACAGACAGGCAGGTGGCCCGTCCAATCATTCCCTTCTTGCCAAATGAAATGATTAGTCGGATTTATTACAGTCCTGCCACAGCCACAGATACCAGATTCTTTTTCTGTCAGAGCAATTTATTTGCCGATTGCTGTCGGGACGTTGAGAGAATTTCAACAAATTGAGGAGGAAGAGTTCAAGTTGAAGTGGCAGAGAAGTAGAAGTGGAGACAATGTGGCACCGCAGGGTACAATTCAACTCTGAACGGCTCACTGAGGCTCAGGGCGGCTAAACATCCCCGAGAATCACTTTCACACATAACGGGAGACAGAGACCAGCTGAGAGAGAGGCTGAAGAGGTGAGAGTGAAAAACAACATGGTCACTAAACCTCTCACTCCATCCTGGCCTTTGAAGCTGTGTTTAACACTTACTAACTAAACACCGAGTGTTTTCCATCCAGCCTCGGTCTACCTTTAAACTGAGGAATCGCCGCATCATCGATATGAAACCCAAAGACTTCACGTGTGTCGACTGTGTTTTTTTAAGATTAGAAGAGATGGCATTTGCGCTCCGGTGGACGATCATCGGTGATCGCCATCACCGCAACAACTATTAACCTTTACTCCGTGTGTGTGTGTGTGTGTGTGTGTTTCAAGGTATAGCAAGAGTGAAGTAGGCCAACAATAGTGAAAGTACAAAAGAGAAGAAAAGGAAACATGGTAAGAATTTGTTCGCTGCACTGCGAGGCAGACGGAGAATATGTGCGTAACAAACCAATTATACCTCATCACGGCTGCACGGGAGTGAAAAGGCATCGGTGCATGAAATAGTCTATTATGATAAGAATTAAAATAGTCTTATCAAGATCGGATCTAGAATAGTGTGGAGTGATAAGAACTAAACAGTCAAGGGTGTGAATGCGGTACACGATCACATCCTTTCATATGTCCTCCAGGTTTCACAGCGAGGCCCTTTTTAAAACAGTTCAAACTCAGCTTTGATCACATTAATGGAGAAGAAAGGCATAAGTTTTACTGTTTTGGTTTTGTATTTTCTCTGCACCGAACGGAGAGACGGGAACATGGAAAGAAGTGGCAAGACAATCTGAACATCAAGAACTCGAGACTAAACTAAGTCGCTTGTTCCAGAGAATTACCCACATGGGCATTCGGGAGACGACTTACAAGGACACTTCAAAGAAGCCTTTGCTTTTGAATACCGAATACTCAAATAGTGTAAGGGGCTGTGTCCGTTTTGTTGCTCTGGATGAAGCTTGTATAGTGAGAGAGGACGGCACTGACGCTCAATGTGGCTAATGAGATTTTGTGGCCGAGAGGAAGTTCTCTGCATCGTTTTGTTCAGATTTCAGATCCACTTTGTCGTCCCACGTGGGGAAATTAGTTTAGTCAAGTGCTCCAGACATGAGGACACAGTGAAAACAACAGCATAACATACGCAATAAGTCCACAACGTACTCCGAATAACACACATTTGATCAGGTCTTTGTGGAAGGCTATTTGTTAGACTGCTGGGTAAAATGTGACGTTTAAGTTGAACATTTTTCAGCTCTCATCAAAGCACCGAATGCGCAGACGCTCTGTGTGCCTCGTCCCACGGCCGGCGTTTGTAACGCTGCTCTCCTCACGGCAAACAATCAAACTACATAAGCTTGCCCGGTGTAAACGCACTTTTGGTGAACGCGGCTTCTAAAAGGGTTGTAGCTTCACCGAGGTGAATGGTTTGTGTGGAGCCTAACTTTTCCATCATTTCTTTTTGAGGACTTCATATGACCTTTGTGTGGTGTCGCACGCGTTTTAAGCACGGGAATGTAAGAGACACACTTATGGAAGCTTCGATTGGCTCGCTTGTTCTTCCAACGTGGAAAACAAAGTAAACGGCATCATTTGAATCGCTGAAAAAAATATCTGGGATGTGAATGCAGAGTCAGAGGTCTGAAACCAGGCTTGTAGATCCCCCGACAAAATCAGATGCTTTGTATTCTCAACAAACAGCCTCACAGTGAAGGAAGAAGAAAGACATTGTCTCCCTGTTATACGGAAAATGTGTGAGAGACACATCAGATATATATATGTGTGTGTGTGTGTGCGTGTGTGCGTGTGTGTGTGTGTGTGTGTGTGTGTGATAGATGGCCTCTCTGGCTCTGACAGATGCTGTAGAATCACTCAGCCATGCCAGCCCGGCTGGTTACCGGGGGCAACCCTGTAAATCTGACATTATGGGCTGTTGACAGGAGAAACGGTTGTTATCATAACCCACAGTGAGTCGCAGGAAACACACGCATCTCTCAAGTTTTCAGTGTGACAGCAACATATAGCATTACACACACACACACACACACACACACACACACACACACACACACACACACAGAGAGATAGACCGAAAGTGAGAGTATGAATGAGGTGTTTGATTTACAGCTCGGCAGCATCTAAAGGTATGAGATGTGTGCAGTGTAACGGTGTGTGTGTGTGTGTGTGTGTGTGTGTGTGTGTGTGCGTTGGGAGTCGGAGGGAACAACGTCTATATGTTTTATATCTCTGCGAGAGGGATGTGATAGAGTGAAGTGATGAGTGTGGGAAACCTCGCGATGAGCAGGTCACAGGAAACAAGATATCCTACCTGGCCCTCTCTAATCCTCACCATGAAATGATCCACACACACACACACACACACACACACACACACACACACACACACACATCCATGCTGCTGTGCCTCTATGTCATGATTATACTTTTCAAAAAACCCAAAATAGTCCGTCTTTCTCTCTCTCTCTCTCTCTCCTCTCTCTCTCTCTCTCTCAATCTTCTCTCTTTCCCTCTTGCCCTCCTTCTTTGCGTCTCCGTCTGCCGCTCCCAGTCTGGGTGTTCCAGCAGTAATGGTGTGTGCTGTGGGAGCAGCAGGAATGGCCATTACCATCCACGGATCACTGGCAGAGGCCTGCACACAGTGGACTCGGATGAGAGAGGGAGAGGGAGAAGGGAGGAGCGAAGGGGAGGTCAAAGAGGTACAATTGAGAGAGAGAGAGAGAGAGAGAGAGAGAGAGAGAGAGAGAGAGAGAGAGAGAAAAAGAAAATGCTGGGGAGGAAAGGAGAAGAAGAGGTATATTATTTTAATGCAGTTATTATAATGAAGTCATTCCACAGCGTTTGTGATGATTGGAGGATTTCTAAGTAGTAGCTACGTTAAACCGCTTGATGGATTCAATGCAAATATAATCACACACACACACACACACACACACACACACACACACACACACACACACACTGGTGCATTTTTTTCTAGTTGTGACAGAATTTGGACGGTGTGCGCTCAAAGCCGCAAAATTACGGGTACTAAAATAAGGAAAGATTCATGGATGTGGCTTTACTTCATTTGGGAATTCAACTCGACGTCGGCCGTAGCGTTTTCGTATTTTATCTGTTCAGACTGGTGAGACGAAGGCGGACGAGTGAGGGAAACGTTCAGAACAGCAGGCAACAAGACAAGCCATTAATAAACGGGACATGTGTTTCTCTTTAAAAAAAAAAAAATGATAAAAGATAGACCTGAAGTGACGGATGCTAGTGTATGAATAATAAAAGGTTATTCCATCAAGACTGCACATGCAGATCTTGACTAATGGATTTTGGTTCGAACGTTCTGCGACTCTTTTTTTTTTCACAAAGTAAGTAGTCGGACTGTTCTTTAAGCGCCGAGTCATGTTCATGTACAGCTAACTGGCATTAGCATATGTTGATGTGTTGATATTTAACCAAAACCACAATCTTCCGGCTAACCTTAGCCAGTTGTTTTATTTGGTTTCCGTTTCTAATGTTTAATGTTTCAAACAGCAACTTCTCCCGAAAGTGCAGTTTAGCTGTGCGGGAACATAGTTATGTAGTTTGAGAGTTTATCATAGGCCAAAAAAAAAAATTGCACCAGATGAGTCTGAATAAACATTTTTTGCCGAACCACCCAGTTTTTGTTTTCTGTGCATCATTTTTTTGTTGTTTTGTGCCTTCTGTGTCGGCGCCCGCTTTCAAATGAATGAGAGAGCTGCATTTCTTTCCCCCTACACAGATTAGGTTGCTTGTGTTGCAGCGCTGCATGAAAAAACAACCCCACAACCCACTCACTCATTCATTTCAATGAGATCACTACGAGGGATCGATAAAAAGGCGGGGCTGACCTACAAAACAGTGAAATATGGCTCAACTTTTGACGCAACGTCATCCGGCGAGGCTCTGTCGTGGCCCATCGTATTTTATCTTCACCACCAGAAAACTCACCCCGCCACCATTTCTAAAATATATCTTTTAAAGATTCGGTTTGATCCATCTATGAGGATGTTCACATCAGAGTTGCGTCGCTGCAAAAAAAAAAAAAAAAAATGTCTTGGCAAAGCAGGTCAAGGTAAAAAAAACTCCGCGGTGGGCCTGTGTGGCGGGGCCTCCGATGCGTGATTATTTATTAACCCCTAAAATAAAGTAATTAGTTATATTTAAACGACCAAAACTAAAAGCACCAAAACAAAGGGGAGAGACACGACAGAACACGCCTCTTGTAATGAGAGGACCATGCCGTTCTCGTCATTCGGGGGGGGGGGGGGGGGGGGGGGGGGTTCTGGTGCGCGGCAGCGTGGCAGGTTGTACCGACGCTGACCTTTCTGTTGTAACAACCCCGGTATAAAGGGAAGTGCCACACAAAGAGCTCTATTAACAGAGAAACCAGATATAATGGGGAAACAAGATGGGCCTTTAATGGGGACAGGCAGGGCTGTCAGCATGCATAATGTAACAGTCGTGTTAAAACAACACTGGGCTCTATGTGCTCCCCCTTCAAACGCACACACACACGCACGCACGCACGCACACACACACACACACACACACACACACACACAACCCTATATGAGAGACCCAAGTTATTAATTCACACATTGGTCCTCATCTATGAAATATTCTCTATGCACGGCGCACATTTCTCTTGCAAGGATGGGAATCATTGTTGTGTGTAATTATGAAGACAATGTTCGGAGGGATTATCAAAGAAGTAAAGGGGGGAGATAAGAAAGCGGCGGATGAAGAGGGTGCGGGGACGAGAAGAAAGGGAAGTAGAGGGGGATAGAAGGAACAGAGGAGGTGGTGAGAATGAAACGGGGATGAGGACGGAGAGAGGAAAGATTACCCCCGTCTCTCTGTTTGTGGACCTATCGTTCCCTCCTCCCTCCTCCTCCCTCCTCCCTCCTCCTCCCTCGTCCCTTCTTCCTCTGTATTAGCATGATAAAGACGTGGTGGAATAGGGCAGCCGGCAGGTCTTTGGACATGGAGACAATGCTATCGCCAGAACAGGCGTCTACAGCAGGGGAACAGCCGCCGAGGGACTATGCACCAACAACACACACACACACACACACACACACACACACACACACACACACACACACACATGTGCCCACTGATACAAACCCATGTAGACAGACAAACATGTAAACACACACACAGAGCTGTGGATTATGATGCCCAGGAGGACTTAAACAATAAGAGGTAACATGCAATCAAAGGCAGCAGAGTCTCCACACAGAGAGATGAAACACGGTATGTCCCTTTAAATGATGATGTCGAGCACTTGGATGAAGCTTGTTTGGTCCAAAAACTTCCTTTAAAAAAAAAAAAGTGTTTCTAAGAAACAGATGTTTCCAATCAATCTCAGAAGCCATCGGCTGTCGGTCTGACGATAGATGAGTCTCTGGGCTTTATTTCTGGGGTTTCCCCGTCCAGCCAGCGGATATCCGGGCCAAGACTTCCGTTTTTTTTTTCGATCAGCAACTTGAGACGCTAATTCTGAACCAATGAAAGCTAAGTCAGCGACCAAACGACAGCCGGTGAATTCTGATGCTGCATTTCGGGTCAATGCACGGTTTACCCGCATTCAACAAAAGACTCCGAAAGGGATTGGACAATACGAACCGAACCGATGACGGAAAGCAGAATGCTTCCGATACCGAACTCTTGTCCAGCTGCGTACGGATTCTGCACATATCTGTTCCTTTACATCAGTTCGTTTGCGGCAGAAAAGTCTCTCTGATTTAGTGAATGTTTTTATTGGTCATTTTTTTTATTTTAGATAGATTTCAGAAGGTGAACACAATGATGTAACTGCATACCAAAGAGAAAGTCCTGATGAGTCATTTTCTAAAAAAAACAAAAAAACAAGCTCAACCAAATTACATATCATTTTGGTAATACTTTTGAACTTCTCTTGTATTGCGAGGAACTTTTTGAACTTTTTGGTTGTGCTGGTCTCCGCTGAGAGATAACACCGACGCCATACTGCTGGAGAACCAGAACACTTTGTTGGGCTCACTGGAGGGAAGGGAGGCACGGGAGGAACCAGAACCAGGACTGAGTGGAGCTGGACTGTCAGATCCTGCTGCTGCAGAGTCGGTGCTTGAAAATACTCCTATAAATATAAAGCGAAAGTTTCTAGTAGTATCTTTTTCAGTATGATTGTGTTTGAAGTATGTTTGCTCTTCTGTAGTTCTGCTTTCATTTGAGTGAAGGATCCGATCTGTGTTCTGATGATAAAATGTTGACCGTGAATAAATGTTATTTGAACTGTATGCTTGATTAAACGATAATATCAGGACATTTTCTAAAGCCTTTTTTTTAATTTTCAATGAAAGAACAGACACTAATTAAAGTACATTCAAGAAGTTTTTTTTGGCAGTAACTGAATACCATTTTCACAGGAGACATTTAGAGTTTTCCGAGCAGGAGAAGCACAAGTGGAACTAATGAAACTAACAATGACTCATTTCCATTTCAGTGCCTGAATAAGCTGCAGTGATCTAAATGGAATGCGGCCTGCGCTTGTTCTGCAATGAGAAGTCAAAATATCTACGTTGAAAAAGGCCTTACATGCAAAAAAAAGAAAGAAGCCGCAATTAAGGGTAATAACAGTTGTGATCAGATGAAAGAAAAAGTCCGGATTGAACTGAACATGAAATACTCATTTTTCTTGTATTCAAATACAAGTTGGCAACAGTTAGAATACCACAAAAATCTACTTTGTCCCAAACGCTGTGGGAGTTTTCTTTATCAGGTTTTTATTACACAATTATCGCATCCAAAAGAATTCACAGTCAAAATATTACAGCAATATAGTAATAAAATAATAATAATGCTACCAGTCAAATTAATTTGTGTTAATTGTGCGTTTTGTCTCTATTTTGGCAAATGAATTGAATTTAAAATCTGAGTGTAGGAAGGTGGAGAGAGCGTCTGTAACCATAACTATATCTATAAACAGGTTATATTTAACAGGTGCAAGATTATTATAAATAATATGTGTATTATTAACATGATGTATTTACTTTTTTTTTTTTAAATATCACGGTTAACGTCAGTTCCGATCCCCACACCTGTAATTTCTGATTATGTTTTGCATGCCCTTTAGTTCATTCTACTTTTATTTCTTCCATCTTTAAAAGATATGTGTGCTTATCATATATGTATGATGTTTTATTTATTCGGCTTTATACATTTCTCTCGACAGTAAGATTTATAATGGAAACATTTCACGTCTAAATGAACTGCCCCCCAAAAAAACGAAGAAATGTCCTTTGATTTTGGTGAAACATTTAAAGGGATATGTACGTGTTTGTTTTTCTCTCTCTCTATAATGACTGTCATGAACCTCCCTTCTCTTCCTCTTCTTCCTGCTACTCCTCCTCTTCCTCCCCTGTCTGTCTGTCTTTGTTGTTCCGGGAACATCATTAACCAGAACATCAATAAGCAGCTAGTCAGTCTAATCAGTGAGATCCACACACACACACACACACACACACACACACACACACACACAGGTACATCCTCACAGATCTGGATCGCTGTCCAGGTCAGACCCGGAGCCACAGGCCCTGCGGGACGCCTGGCCACCCTGCCAGTGGACCTCCGAACTGGGGCACAACTCTCGCTTCACCTCCCCTGTTTTTCTGGAGGAAACAAAAAACAAAAAAAAACATCATGGGTCAACGCGAATATACACACACAGTTACGCTGACACACATACTGTACCATGTGTAAACTGTACGCACCAGCATGGATCACGGCCAGCTCGTGAGCCTGTGACGGTCGTCCAACCATAACGCACACACACACACACACACACACACACACACACACACACACACACACAGAGAGAGGCCACACGCGACACACACACACACACACTCACACTTTCTGTAAAAACATACAAAACTGTGCAAACACATGAGCAGGAACGAACGCACACGAGAAAATTCCATTTCAGGGTTTCAAAGGACCCATTCAGTGACAGTCATCAGTGATTGTCAGTCAGACTGATGTAATGTTTGTCAAATCTGTCAGTAATAACACAGCAACACAAAAACTGTTAGAAGCATTTTGATGATCAGATATTTGAACAAAAGCTCCAAAGAAATTAAGAGAAAAAACACAAATTACTTCAGATTAGAGGCATTTTATTACTTACCTCTGATGCACTAGTATAAAAAATGCATATTTTTAAAGAATTTTGTAGGATTTTAGAAAACATTCATAAAAACAGATGTCGCAGCAGGCCACCAGGTCGGTGCCACAATATAACAAATAATCTGCATGATGCTGCTCACAAATGCAGCTAAATCAAAGTGCAGAAATATTAATTCTGCAACCAAACCAAAGCCGGATGGGAAATTTCAAATTAGGGCAACAGAGCAGGTAATAGCGAATAATGCGCTCTGGGTTTTTTTTTCACGTTGAGAGAGAAGAATGACTCCTTTGTGGTCTGATTGTGTGTCTCTGCCTGGTGTTCACCGGGTTTTATAACAGAACCAGACGTTAAGATGAGTCGATTTAAAAAACATAC
>NW_027176594.1:1786442-1806442 GCF_023349555.1 Cebidichthys violaceus
ATGTAACTTACTAACACTAGTTTTGTTTTGTTTTATCACTGTGTATCATATCGGGTATCAAGAATCAAGGAATTTCACTGTTATTGATATCGCTTGCTAAATTTCGGGCATCAGGAATTCCCTAATCCTTATTGTTGAGCTCTGCTTCCATGAAAGTTGAGGAAAGACATGTGGTGGTAAAAACGATGGGGGATGTTTATCTACTGTACGTATATATCTAGTAGGAGAAGAAAGGAGGGGAAGACAGGGAAGAAAAGAGGAGAAAAAGACAGCAGTTGTGTGGGTGAAAGACTTTTTTATAAAGAAAGAAGGAAACAGCTGGTCTTTAGTGTCCCTGTGAGGACATAATCAATTGTTTTCACTTGGGGAGCAATAAGTCAACGTCTCCAAGCAACTGGGTGCTTAACATGAATGAATGACAGAATAAATATATAAATGAAACATGAGTTTCCTCAAAAAACAATGATATGATACATAATGGGTGAAAAGTAAAATCTAAAACAATATGTAAAAGTGTGATATCGTGATAAATATATTATATTATATTACAATTATATGAGTATGATACAATGTTTTATATGACAAAATATGTCAGGAATGATACGACAACATACAATATAATACGACATGGTATAATTCAATAGGACATCATACGACGCAACAGTGGACAATATGATATTATATGTGAGTGAAGATTCATGTCATAATATATGAAAATAACGCAAAATTATTTTTTAAATCAGGGAAGTTCAGAGTATATTATTAAGCTTCTCAAAGTCACTTTATAAAATAAAACAAGCGTCTTACATTTGTATTATATCTTTGCCGTTTGTCAAACGTATGCGTGCCCCAACTGTAGACACTTTATCTCTTTTTTCTGCCATTCACTAGTAAACTTAGTCTCATAACTCTATCGTTTGTTTGTGAAAATCTTTCTATGATTCGGGTACAATGACGTGGCTGTATAGCTAGTTAGTCCTTTTGTTGAAAATACTCACAACTTATACTGTTTTTCCACCTTACGCATGTTATTGACTTGACTGAATCATGCTAGCATAGCGTTAGCTTTCTGGCGACCAAGGTCCGTCCTATTTACTGGAGCAGTGAACAACGTTTTCATTACATATAAAAACCTTATAGGAAGCAAACCCTCAGGCGTTATCACAGTAACAGTGTTATTAAAGCTTGTGAAAAACTGTAGATTTTGGTTTAAAAAAAGCATTGATATGAATTAATAGTCTTGATAGTTTTTTTCCCTGTGGCAGGTGACCATGGTGGAAGCAGGATAATGAGGTTTTTAGGTGTCCATTATCAGCAATTAATAGACTTCCCTGTCGTCCATTAATTGCTGGTAATGGACATCTCGTAGGGCATTATCCCGTACTTATTGCTTAATTCAAATGATGTTGCATTGCATCAAGAATAAAATAGAGTAAGATGCAATAAGGTTTGATAAGATACAACATGACACAATGCGTTACGTGTAGAGTCAATAGGTCAGGTCTGAAAAGACACGGCACATAATAATACTCTATGGTATGTCATTAACAATAAATGTAATATGGGACCGTGAGATTTACTGATTTCAGACATGACAACATTTTACGCTATGCTACGAAAAAGATACGTTAGCTTACAACAAGTCGTGCTACGTTACTTTATGTGACGTTGGGAAAAGATTCAATAGGATGAGATTCAACACAACAAAAGATATGTTCAGAATGACACGATACAAATAAGTTGTGTAACTAGGAAAAATGTACGTATTGACATTTACTTACAGAACACTCTTCTTATGTCCTTCGCTAAGCTGCCATGTCAGGGCAGCAGGATCTCTCCCATCCTCACAGCTAAAGGTGAAAGGTCACCAGGCCTTCGGAAGCATCCTGTTTGGCGCCGTTAGAGGGCAACGTTACGCTTCCCCAGCGGGACGACACCACACACACACACACACACACACACACACACACACACACTCCCTAACCTGACTGGTTGGTCAGTCTTCTTGGGGGAACTAATTGTTTTTAGATGAGGCAACTTGAGAAGAGGCTCCGGAAGGGAGGACGGGAGCAAAAGGACTGAGGGAGAAGAGGAGGAAAAGCAGGGGGCTATAAATCAGCGACGTGCCGGATATTCAGTTTCCACATGGGTTCTGGTGAGAAAACTGCAGACACTTTATCTCTTTTTTTTCTTCCTCTGGGTGCCTCTGAACCGGGCCACACACACACACACACACACAAAGACAGACACACACACACACACACACACACACACACCCACACACACACGTCAGCCCAAAATGTATTGTGATGCATTTTCTAAAGTGTCCAGTTGTCCATCCAGGGAAATTTCAATGATACCCACCTCTAAGAGCCACTCTGCAAAACAAACCACTCAATAAGATGGAGGTAATGGAGACTGCAGGTCAGGCTTCACAGCAATATCATTACCATACACACACTCACACACGCGCACACACAATCCCATTGTCTGGGCAGTACTTATTAGTGCCCGTGCTAACAGAGTTTGTCCATAAGTGACCTTAATTAAGTGGCTAGCACCATTAGCTGCAGAGCTAAGAGGCTAAGAGCCACCCATCTGCATGTGAATGTGTGTGTTTTTATGATAATGGCTTTGTTGAGGTGTGTACTGGAATACTAACGACGGGCTGCGCGCAACCCAAAATGGACAAATAGGCAGTTGAAGTTGAGCGTTGAAGAGGGGATGGTTTAGATAAGTTACTCATTGTGAGAAAGACAAAAACAGGGAGCAATGCCGAGGGCTGCTTTAAATGCAGGTTAGCCCCATTTACAAGCAGAAATGCGCTCGCACACGCGGCACTCAGCGTTTTGAGCTCCATCCAGTTTGCCCTGTCATTTTTCATTAAAACAAGGAATCTAATCCCATCAGGGCTTTCAGGTACCGAATAATTGTGTCGTTGAAATGTTAAAAATGAAGAGCTACTGCATGTAATCAGAACAAATCACTTAGTGTTGTTTGTCACATTTGGTTGAATCATTTAGTTTACTTCTACTGCAGTAATAATAATTCTAAAACAAGAATTTAATGTAATCAACGATCTTACATCCTACGTTGACGTTGTTGCTTTTACAGGTAACGTTTCCTCGATTTGAAATCTTCCTCTTCGTTGTTGTTGATGATGATGTTGCTGTAGCTAATGGATTCTCGCCCTGCTCGCTCGTAAAGCTGCTAAACTGGGGTCACGGGGGCCAAAGGGCGCTGCTTCTCCTTTGATGTGACCCTGACATCCTGGGAGGAAGAGGAAACGGAGGAGGAAGAGGATTCTTCATGGATTATTGGTAAAACACCACATCCAGTTTGTGTTTGTGGACGGACGTTTGAGCCGTAGACGCACACAGAGCGTCAACATGTCTCACTAATCAATCACGACACTTTCCCACACAAACACGCAAGAATTATGACTTACAAACACACCCTTTAAATTCAATTACAGACTCTGCTCAACATGAGCTAAAATATTTGTGAAAGCTGCTCCTGTAGGCTATACAACACCTGATGATTAAGTGTTGCATTATTTTATCATTTCTACCAAAATGCATGTCTAAAGTACATAAACCCCAGAAATGAATACAAACCAGATCCCATACTGTATGTGGGTGCATGCATTTTTAGCAAATGCAACAAAACATTTTAAAAACTAATTCACATAATCAGATTTTCACACCATAATGTCTCCAATAAGACTCATTTCTTTTTTTGACCATAATACAAGATGAAATATATAATTTTTTAATAAAAAAAGTGATTTTGTAATAATTAAACAATAACTTTATATAATGTTTAATGTTCTTGTTTCTGACGTTTGCCATGTTCACCACTTCATTTAGCGCGTTAGCATGCTAATATTAGCTAGTTAGCACTAAAAACAAAGCATTGCTAAAAAAATGCCATCAAAATAAAACGGTGTGATTTATGTAGTGAGAGTAAAAAACAAAACTGTTGGCTCTACTGCAGTGAGTTATTGATTAGGCTGAGACAAAAATCACATCAAATTCAAACTTCCATACATTCACAGGAAACAAGAAAGAGTGTGACATGTTGGGAGAGGTTGAAAGGTGTGCAATGTGTTTTAGTCATCGTGGAGCTCCTCTCAGCTGGAGTCTCTAAACATAGAAACTCTGTTGTTTCAACTGCTCACTCGGCCTCTGAGCAGCACTTCACACGTCCACGCTCTGGTCTCACCTTCTTCCTAAAACCGATTCAACGTGTTTAAATTCATTAGTGGAGCATCGGAGAAAAAGTGCTGTACATTACACAGAAACAGATGCACGTGGGTCCACACACACACACACACACACACACACACACACACACTCTCTCTCTAAGTGGGGCAGATTACATTCTCCCCAGGACTTGACTTGCATTAAAGTTTAAATGTGTTCAATTTGGATGGTCCCAATATTAGAGTGGAGTATCATTACCCACCTTATTGGAGGAGTCTGAGCAGAATAGATTTCTACTGATGAGATGAAGAGGCCTCGGGCGCACACACACACACACACACACAGAGACACACAGAGACACACACACACACACACACACACACACACACACCATTCATCCGTCTCACACACATACAGGCACGTGGAGATGTGGTCCGAAGAGCTAAATTGTGTTCTACAGTATGTGGTGCTATTTTTGATTATGCACAGCAGAGCGTTTTTAAAATGAACTGATTGTAACGGTGACTAAAGACCTACCCGGCTTTACAGGAACAGAGTTGTTCCTTAATTTCATTGTGTTCTGTCTGGATCACCAGGTGATATTGTGTTTCACACTGTGATCTGTAGCTTTAGCTTCTATCTTTATCTTTTTAGCCTGTTTTCAATGCTGAATCCTGGGTGTATCCTTCAAAAAGGCACATTGTAGATCCTTTTTTTGTTTTGTTTTTAAATGCCTCCTGTCACTTCCCGCTAGTATTCACTCTCCTGCCTGAAGCTTTGTGTTCTTCTTCATCCCAGACATGTAAGATATCCTCAGCCCCAAATCTCCAGGCTGTCCTCACCTGAACAGGTACAGACACAAAATACACAGATGCAGGATAAACTTGTTTTTGCTCCAATACACTCTGTTCTCATTTTCAGCTCTCCACAGCAGTGAACAATATAATCTGCCCTCTTTTCTCCCCCCCCCCCCCCCCCGTTGCCTCTCCAGTTCCTGTCCTTTCACTTTCACACATTCAATATTTGTGGGTTTAATGAGGTAAAGTGTTGCAGTATAATGTCAGTGGTTCTGTGGTTGGCTTGATATTTGTTGTTGCTGCTCCACTAATTAAAAAGTGCAATTTCAGTTTATTGGAATGAAACTCTGGTCTTATAATAAATAATTCACCAAAGCTTCGTGCTATTGTACTTTGATCTTCTTGCAGACCGACTTGAGTTTTTTTTAGACCTTGAGAGTCGGGGCATTCTTTTGGAAAGAATAGAGAGAGTTACTGTATGTTTACATCAAGCAAAAGGATTAGGGTCGAGATGAGTGTAGAAATGTAAGACAAAGCGCGTCAAGTATAGAAATATTGATGAAATTTGTTTGTGTTGAATGTTAAAAACCTACCTTTTTAGAGCCAGACATTTTTTTTTTTTACTCATGACGAAGATCATATTTTTTGGTCCTCTTGTTCTGAAGTCTGGTCGGTGTGAGATTAGTGACAATTTCACAGCTGCTGGTGGTCATGAAAATAAAAACACAAGCTTTTCCCTTAAAGTCATTTGCACCAAAAGAAAACAGCGTCGTCGGTAACAACAGAACGGAGCGCTCACATGACGAAACAAACACGCCCTTGAGATGCTCAGCAGCCCGTCATTAAAGCCGTAAAACACTGCAGCAAACACTGTAAACCTGAGTGCAAAGTCAATACAGTGAGGTGTAATATGCATGTTAAGTGCTCGCCTGTGTCTTTACACCGTCTTGCAATTTCAGTGCTTTAACAGTCCAGTTGTAAAGGAGCGGACCATTAATAGGAAATGCTTGGACAGTTAGATTTGGAGGAAAAAGGATTTTGCCGTGAGAACCGATCTCTACAATGAACACGCAAATAAACATTTAGTCTTAAATCAGCGATTCCAAAAGCTCTAAGACATAAGCAGGAGTTTGGAGCTGCAGAGGACAACGTCAGCATATTGAGGAGAGTCGAGATATTAAGACCGCCGTAGAGAGTCATAGCGTTTGTGCATCTCCACTAGCTTCTGTAACTACATGCAATATTTAGCTTTTTTTTTTTTTGCCCTCTGAATGAATAAATGCTCCTGGGGTTTAATTTCCATTTTCTGGAGACATTGGTCTTCTCTACAGGCAATTTAAAAAAAAGGAGAAACCTTTGTGATTTTAGAAAGATCCACAAAATGACCATTTGTGTGTCAATGACTCACCCAGAGTTATTTCACTTTTGAAAAAAACTTTTTCCTTCATTTTCTAGGTGAACTATTCCTTTAACAAAGTTGAAATATTATCGTTTTTAGCATACAACTGAAAAATGACCAGCGCAGCAGCACGTTGTACTTGTGTCATTGTACCTTTGGTTCTTCAAGGCAGTTTGAACGCTCAAACAAATCCAAGACTGGCTGGTGAGCAGGTCAGGATCAGGATCAGGATCAGGTTCAGGTTCAGGTTCTGATGGCTGGAAAGTGAAGGCATAAGCAACACTGACATCATGACAGGGAATTAGTGGAAACTGGCCGTTAATATACTGCTGGGCTGATGAGGGAAAGTGGAAACAGGTGAACAGGTGGCTGGAGAAGGCCATGTGATGGAAATGGCGGGAAAAGGGTGGTTACTGCTGGGCGGGAGGGAGGGAGTGGATCTGCAATGAGAGTCAGAGAGCCGGCAGGGAAAACACAGCAGAGAACAGGAGGAACACGAGGAGCTGGCTGGAGTCCGGCTGTAATTACAAAAGTGCCAGGCGACTCCTCATGGTGGAAAAACAAGTCATAGAAGTCTATGAGAAAACGACTCTACTTCTCTCTTGATTTATTCCCTCAGTAAACATTGTAAACATGAGTTCATGGTCTCAATCTCTAGTTTCCAGTCTTCTTCAATACAGCATGATGTTCATGTAGTACATTATGGTCCTATTTAGAGTACCTTTAGGCTACCTTGTGATTGACAGGTCTCTACCATGTTGCGTTGGGTTGAACTAAAAGACAATGAGGAGTCGGCTTTTCATTTTTTTGGGCTTAGTGCATTTTGCTTTAGCCTGCTTTTTGCTAGCCAAAACTAGCATCACAGTTAACGTGACTTACAGATGCTAACCAAGCTAGCTAACGCTAGTGTGAGCTGGTTATGTATCGTTCGATATGCTAACGGTACCGCTAACGTATACCAAAAAACACTATATTCAAATATATTGTACCACTCTATGACTATATGTGATGCATTCATTTACTTCAGATAGCCATGGTGTCACTTTCATGGAGAGATCACAGTAAAAGAAACCCACTGTGACAGATCAGTAGGGACTTGATAATACAGGGAGGAAGTCTTTACTAGGACAGAAAAATGAACTGTTCTCCGCCGTCTCTTTTGCTTTTTATCCACTTAGGACGGCAGTGAAGCGTCTCCACCCTCCACCAGCCACTTTTGTCCTTCCCTCACCTCCACCGCCTCACACTCCACTTTTTGAAATGATATCTCCTTCATTCTGTTTCTTCCTCCCTACACCCCCCCCCCCCCCTCTCACCATTATCATTTGGTCACCTGCCCCCCCCCTCCTCCTCCTCCGTCTGTCTTTCCCTCTTTCATTTGTTCTCCACTCTTTCGTTCCCTCTCCTCACTTTGAGCGAAATAGATTTTCAATTACGTGCTGAGTGCCTGGAAGCTTCTATATTTCCCAACCTGACCCCAATACAGCCGAAGTGACACCCCACGCACCAGAAACACACACATGTTTCGACACAACACACACACACACACACACACACATCTGATACACTTCCGCCTCCACTTACAGTCTAATGGAGTGGAGGAGAGGCTGGAGAATGTCTTCAGTGTCCCAGACAAACCCAGTTAACCACCTGACAGACACAACTGTCTGAGACGCACGCGGAAATTAAACAACGGAGAAGTGAAGTCCTTATTGACAAGATAAGATAATTTATATCATTAGTCGTCTTAAAGGATTTTCCTGAGAGATAAAAAAAAGCAAAAAAAGGCCAAAAAATTCAAAGAAAGATACGATTCGTACACATTAAAGGTCGAGGTATGCTTGAAACCAACCAGCTCTCATTTGAAGTGCTGTCCAACCAACGCTGTGTCTCATTTTGGACACTTCCGTTGACACTGTGTACTAACTTGCAGAGAATTTTTAACAGAATAGTGTTGTCTCAAAATCGCACACAGCCGTTATGCACAAACCGGAAGCTCGGTAGATCAGCCGGTTGAATATATATATATATATATATATATATATATATATATATATATATATATATAAAAAGTTAGTTCTGTTCAGTAAAGCTTAGAAACAATCTCATCTTGTAAATCAAAGCTTTCATGTTCCAAATTTGGTGAAACAGGGAAACTTTTCCTGTGTGCCAAATACGACAGCTCGATCTGCAGTGGTCCTGTCATTTTTGTTCAGATTAGTATTAATGTGGAATTCAAAAAGCCTTAAACGCCAGTTTTAAAGTGAATTAACCAACAGATATTACAGTTTTTATGTCTGAGAGGGGTAAAACAAACAAATAAAACACACTCAAAGTGTGTTGAGTGGCACAACTGCTGTCAAGTGGCAACAAAACAGTGACAGCTGACATTTTTTTTTTCTCCATTATTAAAAAACTTGATTTAATCATCTTCAATCACCTCGTTTATTAAAGCTAATTCTGATTGCAAGACCGAACTTTAAATACAGCTGCTTTATAAAGCTGGCTCAATTAACACAAATACACGCACACACACACACACACACACACACACACACACACAGACTGATTTCATTAAGCCGTTTGCGCCTCTTAAACATGGCCTCTGCTGGGTGTTAGTGACCGGCTTTCCGTATTAAACAGAGCTAGAGGTCAGAGGTCAACAGCCTAATGCCTTATCTCTGATTCACCATGGCCAACCTTATTACTGAAGGCTTAGCGAACAAATACACACACACACACACACAGGCATAAATGCATATATTGTTCACACACACACACACACACACACACACACACACACACACACACACACACACACAGCAAGCGCTCCACATTAAGAGTGCCGTAGGTGAGATGATGGCCTCGGGGCATGTTCAGCGTGTGGAGCGGCACGTGTCAGCCATGTAGGCTTCATCACACACACACACACACACACACACACACACACACACACCAGAGTACCAGAGTTCCACTGTAAAATAGGGATACTGCATGTGTTGCCAGATATTACAAGGGGCAGGAGTCTATTAAAACAGCTTGTTCCCTAAACGGATCTCCGACGTGACCTTTACAAATGAGCAACAACAAAAAAAAAAGAACTTGAAGTGGAAGATGTGTGAAAATTTGATTTGCATTTCGGGATTTGTTTTCAAAGGATTCTCAAGTGGGAATCAGCAAAAAAGAAAAAGTAAAAATGACTGCAATAGTGAAGTCTCTATCGATAAGAAGTTAAGCAGCATTAGCAAAACATAGACTGTTATTCATAAATGCATGTTGGCATCTTCTAAAAAATAAAACTCACTGCAACAAGCACCTTGATGCCTTTAAATGCAGCGGATGTTCATGCTTGATCATTACAAGATTTATACATTTGTGTATCGAGTGAGAATCGACGACAAAACGCGACAAAGAGGAGATCACATCGCAACGTCGCATTCTGGAAATTGTTTTTAAATGACTCCCTCATATCTACAAAGCATCGACGGGGCTGCGCAGTAGTAAAAATGTGTGTGTGTGTGTGTGTGTGTGTTTAGAAGTGTGTGTGTGTGTGTGTGTGTGTGTGTGTGTGTGTGTGTGTGTGTGGGTAGGCGTGGTGCTGCTTTGTTAAAGCCTGAATGAGTTGTTGATGGGTACAGCAGCTTGGGTCTCTCAGGGGATGAAGGGGGGAAGGAGGAGGAGGAGGAGGAGGAGGGGAGGATGGGTAAGTTGATAATTGCAGGGGAACTTGGACTCAGTCTGTCCATGCAACCCACCCAACCTCCCCCTGCTCAAACACACACACACACACACACACACACACGCACACACCAGCTCTCCCTTTGAAGGGGTGGTCCCTTGAATAGGCCACTTAAACACAGTGTCCCCCCTCTCTTTGTGTGTCTGGCTGTCTGTGCGTCTGTCACCCACAACTCTCCCTCTCCTCGTCTCTGACTTCCTCTCTGTCCACTTTTATTTTTCCTACTCTCGTTTTCACCTCTTATTTCTTATTTCTTCTTTGTGTGTGTGTGTGTGTGTGTGTGTGTGTGTGGGGGTTTTTTTTGGGGGGGGGGGGTCCTCTCAGGTCTCAGCTGCCGTTGTGTGTGAGGGTGAATTACACGCTGTAGCGAAGTGTTGACAGGAGCAGCTGGACATCAGTGGGCCGTAGCGCCCGGTTTTGTACGCGTGTGTGAGTGTGTGTGTGTGTGTGTGTGTGTGTGTGTGTGTGCGTGCGTGGCTGTGGACCACTACCCAACACTGAGCTGACACCTTCTGGCCAGCGAGGGCAAAAACAGCCTGCAAAGTCTTGTTTTGAATACTGTCAGACAAAAAGTCTACAAAATAAAAGTCTCAAAGTATTATGGAGTCCTTTTTTTTAACTTCCTCTCCCTTTTTAGTTAGCTAATTGAATTAAATATCACAATCCAAAGGTAGATGATTATTCTACATGATCAAGACAAAAAACAAAAGGTCCAAACAGTATTATATATATACACAATACAATTCTGTCAAGCCATAAGTGATAAGTGCTTCTGATGTGATCATAACTCAAATGCTTCTTTTACTCCTTCGTTGACATTGAAAAGTATTAATAAATCTGGTTTAGTTGTTGTTTATGAATTCAAACGTTTTAGTTAATTGATATTTAGACATTGTTTTAGGTATTTTGGATGATTGTTTGCACTTTTAAAGTTTTAATAATTTGTGATTGTTGGCCCGATGGTAACTTCTTGTCTCTGTCAGTGCTAATATTATGATTATTATGTTGTTGTTGTTGTTGTTGTTGTAGTGAGAAATGAAGTGCCCTCGTGGATCCGTTAATGAGAGATGATAGAGATTATAGATAGAGATTCCATTCCTACTTTGCACGGACACACTACTTGAAGTATTTTAAATCAGAGTGAACGATGAAATAAAGATAATATGATAAATTGAGAAAGAAGAAGCTGGAGAAAGGTGGAGATGAAAGGAGGCGAGAGGAGGGAAGGTGGCGGTATAATGAGTGTGGAGAAGCGCGCTGGTCTCCGGCCGGTCGCGAGGCCGGAGACCAGAGAGTTTTGTCGCTGCAATCTCACACTCTGCTTCTGTAATGACTCGCCTGGAGGCACAAATGATTTCCTCCACTGGTGTTACTATTGCCGGAGTCGCCTCAAATTCAAGTGAAAGGTTTCGACGGGGTGAGAATGGCGGCAGAGGAGGGGGGGGGGGGGGGGGGGGGATATTACAACCAACTCAAAATAATGACCTGTCCCCATCATGTATCTTTTGCCTGAATCTCTAAGATTATTACAGTTAAATTTGAATATGTTTTCTTAGTCAGCTATAGTTTCCCGTTCTGTTTGTCCAGCCGATCTTGCCGTAGCCGTGGTCCAACTGCGGCCGACGTGCCACAATTTTCCATCAACAAAGCTTTAAAAATAACACCTCTCTCTCTCTCTCTCTCTCTCTCTCTCTCTCTCTCTCCTCTCCCTCCTTCCACCCTCCTCTCCTCGGCTCCCTCTCCTCCTTCCCTCCTCTTGCCCGGGGGCGTGTCATAAAGACATCATCATCACCGCTTGAGGGCAGAGGAAGAAAAGCAGGAGTGACACGGTGATCTATCCGCCAGTTGGAGGTGAATCGATGTATGACGGGGCCAAACAAACAAACAAACAAACAAACAAACAGTGACCTCACCGATTTCATTTTCTGTTTTCTTATGTCTTCACCACTTTTTCTTTTTTTCATTATTTGCTGCCCTGAGGAAATATTTCCATTTATTGTTGCATTGCACTCTGGGGCGGTTGTGTCCATTTACAGCACACTCTAGAAGTGTGGGTTATTTTTGCATACTGACACACAGTATCTGTGCGCTATAGATGAGTACGAGAGCAGAAACGATCACAGACTCACTCACAGCTCATCAAATACCGACACAGACGATGTAAACCCATCCGCATCATTATTAGACGCTCTGAGCAACTGACCTGTTCTGAAGAGCAAGAAGGTCTGCGTCCTAAACCTAGCAAGGAACCTTTGTTGCGTAAGAAAACCTAGAAAATAAGTCAAGTTTGGTTTATGGAGACGTTACTCCACAGCATGGTGGGCTTGTGATATTCTACTGTATATTTTCTTGTCAAGAAGTCCCACGAAAAAGACTAAAGTGACAATTGATGGGACTAACAGGTATTGTTCGTAACAAAAGCCTGATGTATCCTCCTCCTCTGGGCCATACGAACACTATCAGAAACGTCTGAATTTATTTTGAGTCAATCACAGCTGAAAACAGTCCCCGACAAATGAACAAACTGCCCCTGTTAGACAGATGTTTGCTTGAAACTAGGTCATGAATCAGGTAATTAGCATATTTCCAGAGCTGGACTTATGGGTTGTTGGTTTTGGGCCTTTTTCATGGGATTATCACCAGCCTTACATTTTAAAACACCCCCAAAATTTCACACCAGTTTCCTTTGAAGTAGTTTGATTTCACCCCAAACAAAATCCTCAGCATGTTTTCGGAACAAGAGCCACTCTGTTGAAAGATCACCGAAGCATGTGGTGAACGCAAAGTGAGACGCCGACGTCCCCGGCATTAATTCTGGATATTTACTGTCTATAGCTCCAGCATATGATTTGGCAGGTGGGCAGG
This sequence comes from Cebidichthys violaceus, assembly GCF_023349555.1. NCBI lineage: Eukaryota > Metazoa > Chordata > Actinopteri > Perciformes > Stichaeidae > Cebidichthys > Cebidichthys violaceus. The sequence goes on from NW_027176594.1 coordinate 1,799,448, forward strand.
GAGGGAGGGAGACAGAGAGGGAGGGGGGATGGAGGGGGGGAGGGAAAGGGGGAGGGGGGGCAGTGAGAGAGAGAGAGAGAGAGAGAGAGCATATACATCACTTCATCCTTAATTAGCTGTCATCAGCTTCTCTCCTCAGAGGAACCAGAGACTAATAATTAATGATCAAACTCTAAAGTAGAGTCACTCTCATCCTCTCTCACAGGAAGAGGAATTAACAAAGAAAGAAAGATAAACGCTTGATTTGGTTAGAGAGTAATGAAATCTGACTGGAGGAAAAGCAGCGTCGCAGTAAAAAATTTGAATAAATGACTCATCGACAAAAAAAAAAAAAACCAAAAAATGAGGTAAGAGGCATTTCTCCACCCTCGGGTTACCAAGGCAACCAGTGCTCCCGGCCCTCCAGGTTATTATTGCTTGTTTGGTGCTAAAAAAAAAAAAAAAAAAAAAAAAAAAGAAAAGAAAAAAAGGGCCATCCTCTTTATTAGTACAGTCTGCAACACACAATGCCTGTAATAACGAGTCGGCCTTATCGGCCGACGACGTGAGGAGGATTCACTTTTACAAGACGAGAACATGCCAGGAAAGACACGGCCATGTTTTAACAAAGCCTGTGTGCCGGTGCAGACAAGAGCAGCTAATTAGAGAGGAACACAGTGTAAGTGGGCATATGTGCACAAGGGGACACGTCAGCCAACACACGACAGGAAAGCACCGCAGGGGGGGAAGAAGGGGGGGGGGGGGGACTGACCAGCTCCGGCGCCAAAACACGGAGCCGCCATGGAGGCATGTTATGGTCTCAGCGCCCCGAGCCCCTGGCACGCTCTCTCTGAAGCCCTGTTTGTAGGGGGGGGGGGGGAAATGCAGGCTTTACAGACCCCACCACAACCTGTCCTCTCTCCAAGACTGGACCCACTCTGAGATGTGTGTGTGTGTGTGTGTGTGTGTGTGTGTGTGTGTGTGTGTGTGTGTGCGTGTGTGTGTGTGTGTGCGTGTGTGTGCTTCTTCTTAAGCTGCTCTTAAGTGCTTTAATTGGATTACCCTTAATGAGTAAACAAACAGCTACAGCAGCAAAATAATAAGCAAGTGAATGAGCGTGTCAGGAAGCGCTTCCTCGCTGTCCTGCCCCTCTTCCTTTTCTTTTTCCTTTTTTTTTCTTCACTCAACCCTCCCGCTCATTTAGTTCCTCTCATGTGTAATTATCCCGATTAAGAATGATTCAAAAACAGTGCCGCTGGAGAGGCGCGTGTGTCACACTCCAACGAGACAGGAGCTCTTAAGTGGCTGCTTTGAAGTCCGCGGTGAGCCTGTGATCGGTCCTGTGATTCATTGACAGGAGGAAGAAAGGGAGGATGAAAACGACAGGGAGCTGAAGACGGAGAGAGCAGAAACAAACAAATGGAGAGTTTTGAAATGACATCTGTGAATATTATTAGAGCATTAATCTGCACTGATGACACAGATGCTTAAGCCATCTCCTTCTGTATAGTTGCGCGGAGGAGAGGAGAGGAAAGGAGAGAGGAGTTGATGGGAGAGGAGATGACAGAAGAGGAGGGGAAGAAAGATGCAGAGGAGAGGAGACAAAAGGTGAGGAGAGGAAAGAAGAGAGGACAAAAGGCGAGGAGAGGAGGAAAGATGCAGGAGAGGAGAGGAGACGGGGAAATAATTGACGAGTTGAGCGGAGAGGAGGAAAGGTAGACAGGAGGAAAGATGAAGAGGAGTTGAGAGGAGAAGAGGAAAGATGGAGAGGAGAGGAGAGGAAAGGCGAGGAGAAGAGGAAAGATGGAAAGGAGCTGAGAGGAGAGGAGGAAAGATGGAGAGGAGAGGAAAGGCGAGGAGAGGAGAAGAGGAAAGATGGAGAGGAGTTAAGAGGAGATGAATTAAAAATGAGAAGAGAAGAACATAAACAGGAAATGGGGAAAGGGAGGAGAAGAGGGGATGGGGAGGGGAAAGGGAGGTGGGAGAGAAGAGGAACAGCAGAGAAAATGGGATGAGATAAGGAGGACAGGCAAGTGGAGATGTGATGGTAGGAAAGGAGAAGGGAAAGGAGGAGAGGAGAGAAAGGATGGAATGAGGGGTGAGGCAAGGGACCTATAAGATGAGCAAAGAAGACGTGAAAGGAGAGGAGAGGAGGAGCAGAGAGGGGAGGAAATTAGGAAAGACAGAAGGATGAGAGGAGGAAAAATGACCAGAGGAGATGAGACGGGAGGAGAGTCCTCTCATTCAGAGAGGAGAAGAGAGGAGACAAGAGGGAAGAAGGAAAAGGCAAAAGAAGAGGAGGAGGAGACAGACTAGGAGGAAAAAAAGAAGTCGGAGAGTAGAGGAGCAAAGAGGAGAGAGTGAATGAGGAAAGAGTGAGCGAGGAGAGGAGACAAAAGAGGGCAAAAGAGGAAATAAATGAAGAGGTAGAGGAGAAAAAAAGACAGGCGAGAAGAGGTGAGGAGATAAGAGGCGAGAAGAGGAGGAAAGTGGGTACAGTAGGAGGAAAGAAAAGGAACTAAAAGGAGATAAATTGAGAGCAGAGTGAAGGAGGAGAGGAGAGAAGAAGAAGCACTTTACTCTTTTAATTCCAATTTATGGTGCTATAAAAGGGGCCATTTCCTAAAAAAATCTATCCAGAAAAATCTCAGCCAAATCATTTCATCACCTTCTCTGCCCTAATTGCAGCCATATGCAATTTTAAAGGCTATTCTACCTTCTAATGGTTCCCCAGAGGAACAAGGGGTTAATTGCTGCAGCTGGTGATGTAGCTCCTCAGTAATGAAGAGGTGAGGTTTCTCTCCCTCTCTCTGTCGATCACTCTCTCTCTCTCTCTCTCTCTCTCTCCCTCTCCTCGGGGAATAGCTGTCTGATACAGTGTTAAGGAGGCGCGGACCTCTCAGGACAGCTTCCGGTTCGTTTTAGTCGCCAATGAATTTCTGTTTGTTCGCGATAAACACCGCAGCTGCTCACCGAGTTATTCGAGACGTGGGAGCGTCGCTGGGAAGAAGTTTGACTGACGAAAATGTTTTAAACAAAACTCCCTGGAGTCAAATATTGTCACCCAAAGCGTCGACGTCATAGAAGCAACATCCATCACGGTCCGCTTTAAATTACCGTACTTCCTGTAGTTGTGTGCAAACAGTTTGCCGGTGCAATGAGTGGATTATTACTAACAGTACAGCTGTCAATATAACCTGATAATCAGACTGAGCTGCCATTCATGAGTGTTGGACGGTAATGGGTGGTGTTAGCGATTATGATTTTTAATCCAGCGATAACATTATGGCTGTTAATCCTACGATTTAGAACTTTAACTTTACGAGTTTGGTGAGGGAGTGGTCTTGGTTCTGGGTTGGGTTTTTGGGGCGGAGAGCTGCACCTCTAGCAGGAAGTTATTCATAAGGGGAGTACTTGTGTATTTAGTAGTTCCTTGTTTGTTGTTTCTGTGCGTTAAGTGAAGAGAGGCTGACAAAATTATATATATATATGTAGAGATTATAATTTATGTTGATAAGCATTAAATTCATTCAAAGTTATTTAAATTATAGAACGAGGTAGGACCATACAGGTTTACTTCTGCCAACTCCTTTTCAAACATATATTTATTCAGTTTATTTACAACATGCTGTGTATGTTTTCGATTCAATTTATTGGTTGGTTGGTGTTATTTTTTTTGTCTTCTTATTATTTGCTTCTTGTTAAAAATCAATATAAAAGACTGCAAATACACCTCCCAGTAAATCCACACTCAGTAATTGGTGAAGAAATGTAATTGATTGCTCTACATTTTCCCAGCAGGCCTACTGGTGCCTGACGTGTTGCTGAAGTTAACTTTATAGAATCATGTCAAGTCAGCATTATTATTATCACTAATTACTTACAACAACCTGTGCAGCAGCTTTAATCTCACCTGAGATGAATCATATATACACTCATACAAAAACCAATCCAGCACCCATAGATGAGTCATCAGATATCACATCTTACAACAAATCAAGACCAATATATATATATATATATATCGCATATAAAATGGGAGTATTTGTGGAGGAGGTTTGAGCCAGTGGTCTGAGATTTGGCCAGATTGATCCAGACAGGTGGGCAGTGCAGTGGGGTTGCTGCTGAACACACAGGAAGTAGGGATAAAGCAAACAGGAGGAGGGGAAGAAGGCTTGTGAGGCGTGTGAAGGTCAGTGAAAGTGACGCAGCGGAGAAGACGAGGACGGAGGAGCGTCTCGAGGTGGAGGTCCCGCGTGCCACGAGGCCTCCAATCACCCCCCCCCCGCGGCTGATTACGTGACAAACAGAGACAGATGAAGCGGACGGGCGGCGGCGGCGACAAGGAGAGACAGCGGTGGAAATAGAGAGCGATCGCGCGGAAAGACGGAGGTAGAACAAAGAGCAGGAAGTACAATGTCAGAAGAAGGAGAGGGAGACCAAGGGTTGAACCCGACTCAGCTGTGAGGGGCACCTGTTCACGGTTGGACCACCTCCTCCCGCCAGCCTTAATCAAATTTACCACAGAGACAGACTGTGACGACGCCCCCCTCTAACAAGAAACCCACTGTGTGTTACATCCAAATAATCCCTACCTCGAGCCAGGCTCACACCGCGTGCCACTTCCAAAGGTGTCCCACCTCTAACTACACGCCCACGCCAGGTTGCACCGCAATAATCCTCCAAACTCTAATTAACTGGCCGAGACTCGCTCTGTGGGAACACATTTTAATCATTTGATTACATATCAAAACATTGTGGTTTTGCTGTTGTAGTGCTGCAGCCCTTAAAGACATTCACAGCTGGTTTATCATAAGCCTGGCTTGTTTTGAAAACAATATTTTCTTCAATACTTTACTTACATGTTCATGTTTTTGTACAAAACCCTTTTTTTTCTTCATCTAAGCCAAGGAAGCCTTTCTTACATGAATGCTAAATGTCAAAGACGCCATTGACTCGCGGTTGTTTGCCTCCGCCAACCAGTCAAGTTGCAGATATGTAGATATAAAAGGCTCATTCTAAACTAATGGAAACAACGATTTTCAGGTGATTATTATTTTCTTTTGCTAATAGATCCCCCATAGTGCTACACAGTGGACCCTTTAAATCATGGGATACAAACGTTTCCCTGTCCACTCACGGGTTTCTGGACTGCGGTTTTGAAGCATCGAGTTTAGAATTTTAGCTGTGGCCATCTTGAATTTTGGCCGTCGCCATCTTGTTTTTTTGCAACCAGTGATCGGAAGTGACCATATTTAGGAGGAGTGACGTGGAGATGCCGTTCACGGCTTTGGCAGAGACCTGTCAGTCACATGGTAGCCCCGCCCTAAAGCACACCCTGCTTTATGGTCTGTTTGACTCTAAATGGAGCATAATGTACTAAATGAACATCATGCTGTGTTGAAGAAGACATGAAACTAGAGATTGAGGCCATAAACTCATGTTTACAATGTTTACTGAGGGAATAAATCAAGAGAGAAGTAGAGTCATGTTCTCATAGACTTCTATACAATCTGACTTCTTTTTGCAACCAGAGGAGTCGCCCCCTGCTGGCCATTTGAAGGAATGGAAGCACTTCCACATTGACTTCACTTTTCATAACCGGAGGTTGCCGCCTGCCCTAAACCAGTGATGAACTACATATTTCATCCTTTGTGTGTTTTGGTTGTTTTAGAACTGAATAAAAGGTCAGAACCGTTGTAGTCGCTTCATTTTCTTCCTGCATACATTCGGTTCTGATTAGTCACAGAAGGCCTCACCACTCAAATGACTACAAGATTCAAGTTCCCTGCACCTCTGTGCTCCCTCTTACCCTCCACACCTCTTCCTCATTTCCTACATAACAGATTGACTCTACTCACCGCCGCTGACAAAATGTATTAATAGTATTTTTCTTGTATGATATGATTCAATCCATCATCCCTCCCCATCTCCTCTCCGATCTCCGTTTCTCATTCAATCTGTCGCTGCCTCTCCTCCCACTCGCTCTCATACGAGAGAGAGGTGTCAGTTTCAGTGAAACAACTTAATTCTGATGTCAATGAATTAATTAGATGTGTTAATGAGCTAGCGACAGCTAACCCAAATTAAATTAATACCGTAATGGCCTCAGACAGCGAGAATTAGCTCCCATTTCAGTAAACGCTTTCTGGAGTGTACACAGCCGCCAAGGATAGACACACACACACACACACACACACACACACACACAGCTCAAACAACATCCATCCCCCCGAGCAGATCATCATCCAGATGTAATTAACTGACTAATTACAGGAGCTCTCACTCGCTCCCCCTCCCCTCGCCGTGTCTCTCTCTCTCCTCTTTCCGACACATCGACTGTCTGCCTCTCCTCCGTCGACATCCTCGCGCTCCGTAGTTTGACCCCTCCGAGACACAACTTTGTCATATTTCCCTCCAGTTGAGTTACTTCCTCTCGTGTTTGTTTTGGCCCGCTAATTCGTCACCCTCACGTCGCTCTGAAGAAGCATTAAGCGGCCGTCTGACGTTTAGTTGTCGGAGTAGCCGTGTTCTTCCTTCCTCTCGCTCCTCTTGTCATCACAGTTAAAGTCTCATTACGCACAACAGGCCCGACTTAAAGGCCGTTTAGTCCGCCATTAGCTCTAATCGCGACTCCTCCGCAGTTGCCACGCTCCGGCGGACCCGCTGATGGGAAACGCTGCCACCAGACTAGTAATCTGATCGCAGAGGCACAAAATGGCTGCTGTCTGTGTGTCGGCCGGCCGGGGAGGGAAAGGGTGTCACGAGTTGGGGGATTTCAGTTTTGGGTGTTTCGAATACTTTTTAGGTAATTCTTTGTTTGTTTTATTGCTACTACTGTTTCATAATGCATGCTTTTAGTGCTTTAAAACTCCCTAATAACTAATCATTCTCAATCTATTATAGGAGAGAAGGATGTCTATTAAAACTGCAGGTCTTACTGTAAGACTCTCTTAATGACTTACTCACATGGTAATAAGTCATCAAGTCTGCAGATGAAAATGGTAATAAATTGC
>NW_027176594.1:1811442-1833942 GCF_023349555.1 Cebidichthys violaceus
AACGTACTGTACAGTCATTGGACCCGGTCCCAGCGTCTCTTTGGTTGCACTGTAGCCATTGATGGAAAATGTTCTGCAACTCAAAATGAATTCATGTTTGATCGTATATTTGTAACTTCTGCAAGGGACGCATAAAAACTTCACAATTTAGACAAACATATTAATCATGATAGGTTGACAGCGGCTTAGTCTCTTTTTAAGAAAAGTTCATTTAGGCCAATTATCTTTTAAAGAAACAGATAAATCAATAGATCTTCATTATTAGTTCTCCAATGATGCGCTTTAGTTATATTCCAAACACCTTGATCAAGGGTCCAAGTCCTGAGGCAAGCAAAGGACATTTTGACATCGTCGTCTTATGAAAAGCACAGGCGTTACGAATAACATTAACAATGGCGTCTCACTATTAGGTGATACTATTAGTAATACCAGCAACCTGAAACAGAAGCAACTAAGTGGAATTGAGATCGTTTGATCATTTACAGCTGTTCTTTTCCGAAGGTGACCAGTCAAAAATGCCTACAGACACTATTTTGTAACTGTACCGTCGGGACAATGTGTATTTGTAACTATGTTAGAAAAAATGTCTTGACTACATCTTCATGGATTGTTATGTCATCATGGTCCCCAGAGGACGAACCCTAAAAACACCCGACAGCTCAGTGAGAGAGGGGGAGAGTAACCGCCCCATGAAAGATTCTTTTGGTTCGCTATTTTTTAATACGACAAAAGAAAATAATAGATCCAATACGAAACTGACAGAAGTTCAGGGAAAAGTCACAATAACAAATCCGTCTACTACTTCAGCACGTCTTTTACCGTCAAACCTTTCCACTAAATCTGACTTCTTTACATCCACACTATGTGGAATAATCTAAGGTATATTCATTTTCAAGTACATTTTGCCATCTTTATGCGTCTTCACACCACAAACACCTCCACAACACCGCCATGACAGAATCTCCTCTAATATATTTCCAGCCTACACAAAATTGCCTCCGACCCGCCTACAGCTGGAGGCTCCTCGCCCACAATCCTTTGCTCTCTAATTATTCAAATAACAGACAGGACGGAGAGCTGTGATTCGCCAGCCCTCTTCAATTAGCGCAGTGTTAATTAAAGAGCATCATCAGGTTCTCGTTAGTGATTAAACACCCGAGTGTGATTACTTAACGCAGCAGGACTCCTGACGAATCATCAGCCCCCTGATCCCTCCGATGGGTGTTCGTGAGAGTGCGTGTGCATTTGAAATTTAGCAATGCTAGGGGCGCTAGCAATGGGAACAGATTCTCCCGCTCGCGCTGCATATCAATGCCTCAGTGAACACTGCATATGCAGAGCTGCGAGGACGTGTGCGTGTTTGTGTGTCCGATTAAAGGGGGATTTTTGTTCACTTGCTGATGAGGTGTCTGAAGTAAGTTAATTGCCTATCAAGAGAGCAAGCCAGCTCTGCCTCTTGTGTGTGTGTGTGTGTGTGTGTGTGTGCGTGTGTGCGTGTGTGTGTGTGTGTGTACTTGTATGTGTGTATTTGTCAGAGGCTCTGCATGCGTGTCTATGTCACTTCACGAGCTAATTGCCTATCACAGAACTGCTCAGGTTCTCGTCCTTTGCTTGGATCAAGTCTGTGTTTAAGTGCATGTTGCATGAGTCCATGTGCATACATACATACATATATATATTTATTTATTCAGTATTGGAAAGTAACAAAGTACATTTACTCAAATACTGCTCCTAAAGAAAAAAACACTGGTGTTATTATAACTTAGTATTAAGAGAAAAAAACAGTCATTTATTTATCCTGCTAACGCGTATTGTTTCTGTCGCCACAGTTGGATAATGCTAATGTCCCCGTCCACAGTGTCTTTGTTGTGCTTCTGCAAAGATGCAAGTAAACATCTCAGCGAAGAGGGTCGTAGGAAACCGCCTCGGTCTCAGAGGGCCTGATGCACACACCGGCAAAATGTCAACAACACATCGCCCTACAAGAACGCAGACCGCTTGATCCAAACGCTGTCAGTCAACAGGCTAAAGACAAAGAAGAAAAAGAAGTAAATGTTACACTTATTGTATGTAAAAGTGAACAAAACGGGCACCAGGGTTAAAACACAAAACCACGACTGCGGGCCTTTGTTACATCTGATTCTGATTTCTCCTGGAGTCATCTCTTTAGGCATTCAGCTCCTAGTTTTTACCGAAAACACAATTTAAAAATGCATTTTAAAACCAAGTAGTATGACCTGCCTAAACTAGATATTCATTTGGTATCATCATCAGAAAGTGACTTGTTTTGGGAAAAAAACTGACATTGACCTGGTTGGTTTGAGTCCGTACAGTACATTCCATTTTATACTTCCACAACAACATAGCAGGAAACATGTTACCTTTTACACTTTTACATATATTTGATTAGCTTTTGTTTCCAGGGACTTTGCTGATTCATTTTTGACAGACAGAATACATAACACATCTCTGACTATATATCTTCTATATGTTATAAAATATGATTAGTTAGCCAGCTTTATGAGCTAACTGTACCTCAAGGCATCATTAATAATCCAATAATACATATCAGAATATAAAAGTGGTCATATGTTTGATATAAATTGTATTAATAATACTCCTTGTATTGGGAGTATTATTATAGCATGGTTTTGCTACTAAGTAAACATGTTTCACGTGTGTGTGTGTGTGTGTGTGTGTGTGTGTGTGTGTGTGTGTGTGTGTGTGTGTGTGTGTGTGTGTGTGTGTGTGTGTGTGTGTGCACATGTTCCCAGCAGAGTAATTTACCTCCAGAGGACCGAGATGCTAATTAAGATGAATCCACCTCCAGCTCCTCCTGGCCCCGCCTCCCTCCCTCACATTCATCAGTGTTATGCTAATGTCTGTGTGTGTGTGTGTGTGTGTGTGTGTGTGTGTGTGTGTGTGTGTGTGTGTACAAAATCTCAGGCCACACAGATCACACTACTACCACCATCCCATCTGACTCTTAGTAATATATAGCATTTAATAACATTGTGCACACACACACACACACACACACACACACACAGAAAATCAATATCCATGATTTAATAATGCAATGTACTGATCCAACTGGTTTCACGGGCCTTATTCCTGGCCACACGAGCGCATCGCCATGACAAGAGGCACCAGAATAACAGATCTACTGCGAGTGCTAATTGAATGCACATACAGTATATATATATGTGTGTGTGTGTGTGTGTGTGTGTGTGTGTGTGTGTGTGTGTGTGTGTGTGTGTGTGTGTGTGTGTGTGTGCGTGTGGTTGGCGTGTGCGCACACATACGATGACAAAACGGGCGGCACATTCTTCATCTTTGGAGTGATGAAGTAGGATTTAATAAACTAGCAAAAACACACTCATAAACTCAGACACGCGGATACCCTCAGCAGGTGAGCGGAGCTGAGTTGACACTTTGTCAGCGCTGTGTAATTTGACATAATGAATGCAAGCATCGTTACTGCTGTTAATTGGCCAGACTAATTATACTCCGAGGACGTCATTAGAGAGAACCTGCCGCTCCAACTGTGTGCGCGCGCGTGTGTGTGTGTGTGTGTGTGTGTGTGTGTGTGTGTGTGTGTGTTTACGAGTCAGAGTGGGGCAGACGGTGGGAGAAAAAGGTGCAGGAGACTGGAGGTGGGTTTGAGCTCAGGAAGGGAGCGAGACGAGGAGGAGCAGTGCAGGTGGCGAGGACGGACGGAGGGGTGAGGAAGGGTCTAGCTTAGGGGTGAGACGGTGGGAGGGGTGAGGAAGGGTCTAGTTTAGGGGTGAGACGGTGGGAGGGGTGAGTTTAGATTTCGGGCCAAAAAGGAGGTGACGGAGAAAGACAGGAGGTTTGAGGCGTGAGAGCAGGGAGCTTGACAGGTTCACGCTGTTAGGAAAAGTTTGCCAAAGTCAGGGTTGCAAACAGATTACACATCGTTTTTAGTTTATTATAATGTATTTTATTTATTTTTTTAAATGCTGTTGAGTTCTAGAAATAATAGTTGAGTGAGCACGAGCCCTTTCAGTTGTGATTACTTCATTCCAGGGATGCAAAATGTAAAAAATCTTTGCAGACGGATGATTGGAATGTGTATTTTCACCCATAAGAAGACAAACATTCGTACATTGCAACACCTCTCTGTGTTCATCAGAGTAGCTTTAAACTGGTTCAGATGTTTCAACTGCTTCATTAGCACCCATTTAACACTGATCACAGTTTCCAAATGCCTGCGCTTAATGAAGCAGATGAGCACAAACGACTTAAACTTAAAGGAGATAGCCAGTGTGTTACAAAAAACAAATCGGAACCCTTTAAATGTAGAAGAAAATGCTCAAACATGTCTGAAACCACTAGCTTGTTTAACAGATATGTCCTCCATAGAGATCTCTCAGTACAACTACACATAGTGACTTTATAGAATAGCGTCTTTATACAACACTCACACGGCCTTATGCAACATGTTTCTGTTATTACGCTTCTCCACACCGACCACAAGGAGATCCCTTCATGTCTTCATTGTTTCCTTTTGCCTAAGCCTGAATCTAGCTCTAACCTGCAACTAGTTATCTGTCCAATGCCTTAAAATAATCATAATGTTGACATAAATTAAGCTTCGACCTGAAACAAATACATGTGGCTACCAGGATGTATCCCTCCGCCGCAGCTCTGCGGGGAAAAACAAAAGAGGGAAGTTGGTGCTAAAAAGGTTGTGGAGCGAAGGAGACCGCTAACTTTTTCAATTTTAAAGCACGCGAGTATTGAATTAGGATGGGATTATTAATCCATCCTGAAATATTTATCCTCTGAGAAGGACAGAGAATTTTTTTTTATTACAATCATGAGTAAAGGACGGTAAGTACATGTTTATTGACAGTCATATTCTGTCAATAAACATATACTTACCTACAAATTATATATTTACAGTTTAAAATGCACTGTATGCAAATCATCCATCTATGCTGTCTATAGATACATGCTTACATGTATGTACTGTAACTATAACCTATAACATAAAGTAATCTAGTACTTCACTCATGCACTGTTTTTTTTTCCTTTGCACTATTTGTACTTGTTTACAATCTACACAGACCTTGACTTGCATCTTTACATATCTATATATTCACCTTCTTGTATTCACATAATAGTTCTTTGTTAAGTTTTGTTGAATCCATCTTTGTTTTCCATTTTCTGTTTCTATCTTTAGATTCTTCTGTGTGTGAGTGCATAGAGAGAAACGTAAAACAGGAGGAACATCTGTTGTATGACACGTACATGACCGATAAAGTACAATATTTACTTATTTCATTCAAAGTAAAAGATTGGGTACAATACTACGAATGAAATATTTCAAAAACAAGAGAACCACAAGCGAGGAAGCAACCATCTCCTGGTGAACATGCTGATGCCTCTTGGCTGAAACATCACCGGTGGAGTATTTACTTAGCCGGCCATTACAGCCGAGCAATTTGAGGAAATTCTGAGAAACAATATCGGCTTGCAGTCCGCCGGCAGAGGGGGGGGGGGGGGGGGGGGGGGAGTCCACGACAGTTAAAGCATGTAATTTCCTAATTCTGATCTTGCAAGACAATCCGTCCTTATCAGTGTCTGATTCCCACATTGGAGGAAAAGTAGACAGAGAAGCTGCAGGCCAGCCAACACACGCACACACACACACACACACACACACACACACACACACACACACTCACAGACAGAGGCATGAAATTACATAAAGGAGAAGGGATACAGATAGAAAGACTGAGAGACTAGTGAGAGAACAAACAGGCCTATCAAAACGACCACAGACCCAGATAACAAGATAAGGCCTAATCAATCAATCCTCGCACACTGAGAGAGATTGTGCTAAGTGGCTCATGAGTCCTGCAGTAAATTAAATCTGCACACTCCTTCAAGTAAGACAGAATGTGGGGAGTGAGAGTTGGAGGGGGAAAGAGAAAGAGACAGGGGGGATAATAGAGGGTAATTTCATCAGCGTGGCCCGTGATGAAGCTTTTACACGGTGGTTTGAGAGGCCAAACTAAAAGGCTGGAGGTTTGGTGATATTGAATATGAGTGGTGTGTCATGATTCGATTTGTAAGACGATAGCCGGGAATTAGATTATGGCGTCTAATGCGGCTATCTGAAAGGGTGTCAGATCTTAAGGGTTTGGTGCGTCCGCAGTGTCTTGAAAATGGTCTTCCTTTGCAGGGGAGGCCTTAACACACTGTGATTCACTTTAATTCACTCACTCCGCCCTCATCCACCCGCATCGCCGCTGTTCTCAATGTGTGTGTGTGTGTGTGTGCGCGCGCGTGTGTGTGTGTGTGTGTGTGTGTGTGTGTGTGTGTGTGTGTGTGTGTGTGTGTGTGTGTGTGTGTGTGTGTTGTTTTAGTTGACTAACTATCACCAGGCTGCTGAAACAAAAACAAATACTTTAGGGGGGAAAAAAAAAGAGAATCAGCAGAACCAGAAATAAATTTGAAGAAGATGGAAGCCAAAAAAAGAAATGAACGCAAATAATTGCGTTTGGTGAAACAGCGGTGCTAGTGTTCCACCGGATGATAAATCTTTTTCTTGGTTTTCTGTTTTGAAGCCACAAGCGCCAAAGTTTGTGTTTCATTTGGCCTCACTTAATTTTTCAGGCGCTGGAAAAAGCGTCTTCGCGAGGCAACGAACGGCTCCAGCTCTCAGTGTTTATCCAGGGAAAATAGCGAGTCAGCATAACACAGTACCAGACATTAGCGGAGAGTGATCGTCCTGACGATGGACACGTTGAGACCAAGTGTTTAGCCGACTCTGTCTCAGCTCTGCTAAGCTTTTGAGCATCTTTGAGCTCATTGTTTTGGTTGTGAATGTCGTCGGTGTTCTCTAACTGCGGCAGGCAGATGACTACTATACACTACCTGCCCAGAACCAAACAACAGGGAGACAATGTTAGTGACTAGCTGGTGAACGTAGCATTTAGCAGTTCAACTTTTCCCCATATTTTATGTGGAGACCAAAATAGAGCTAACAAACAGCTCCAAATGAGGCAGGTTTACTATATAACATGTCATACGGTCACATGATCAGCTCCTCTATCACCCGCAGTCAATAGAGCGGTCTACAGACTAATAAAAGACATACATTTAAAGTAATAAAAGCATTAAAAATACTTTAAAAAATGCCTGTCAAGCTAGCTGGCTTGCTAAGCTAGCTAGCTCTGCCACATGGGCTCACTTGGACTTAGGTGTTTCTTGTTTCCTCCTCATTGGACGATGTCGTACATTTCAGAAATTTCAAAAAATGTTAACGTGAAACCTTAATAAACAGCTTTTGTAATCGCAGCCTTTAGTTTCATAGAGGACCCAAACGAAACCACACAAACACACATTCATCACACACACCTCTGTGCGGCGTACCTCAGACGACGTTCTAACACAGGTCTCAGCGTTGCCGGTCGGCGTCCGTCGCCACTGGACCATCTCCAGGACCAGAGAGAGAGAAGATCAGACCGAAGCTGCAGAAACTTCTCCTCATCAACCTGCAGAGAAACTAGGTTTATCGACTGAAAGATGTTCACGCTGACAAACCGTCAAAGTCTGATTCTTCTCAGTGAGAGTCACTTCACCTCTCAGAGTTCCACAGTTTGTCTTTTCCTACTGTTATTCCTAAAAAAAACTCTATTAAAAGCCAGAAAAACATTAGTTTTTAAGGCTTTAAAAAAAAAAAACCTTAAGAGGTAAACAATTAAGAAGAATATAATCAAATATACATAAATATACAGTTTGCAGCGTTGGGGGATCTGCTCACACATGACTGCTGCTGCTCAGGCTTTCCTGCATGCGGCCCAGGTGTGTCCCATACTGCTGACTACACTCAATCAGGTCTGCAGCCCTGAGACAGAAAGCACAGAAAACAGCAGAGAAACCAATCAGAGGGGCCGTCACATTTCTGTCCGTTTAATGAAGGTGTCTCTTATTGTGAAAAGCCTGTCTTGAATGAGCCTAAAGAATCCCTCTGCTCCATAAAGACACTCAGAGCCTGAGTTCATCAAAAGGTCTCAGAGGAGGAAAGCATTCCCAACTGGGCAAAAGTCGTCAGAGTGATACATATTTGGTTTTTCTTTCAGGATGAAGAGTAGAAGCATTGACTTGTGAAGTGACTCATGCCTCAGAGGAGTTTGAACCTGTCAGCAGCCTCTGATGGAGCTCACGCTTGATGACATTAAACTTTGGATAAAAAGCCAAATAATATTTATCAATCTCTCTGAGCAGCCTGGTAGCCAAATGCTTGAAGCATAGGCTATGCTTCATAATTGCGCCCCTGGTTTGATTTCAGCTGGGAACCTTTTCTTTTTATCACAACAATTAAAAACTGAAGTTTTTTAAAGATATTTTTACCCCTTAAAAACCTTAAACCAAGCAGCTAATCTGTAAAAAAAAAAAAACTTAACAGGAAAAATAAGATAACAACACTCAAATCAGCATTAAAGTATATTGTTTTATTAATCAGTGCTAATGAATAATTACAATTTCCCCTCTCTGGGAATAAATGTGGGGCAAAAAACGTATGACAATATTCCGGGGGCGGGAAAAGGGTCCAGACTGATGGGGGCACTGGTCCCTTTTGTCCTCCTTAAGAACTGCCGCTGGGAATCTGAGAATATCTTGAAGCCTGGGCATCGAAACCAAAAGTAAGCAAAGTATGCCACCAGAAGTGAGAAAGACAAATGTTTGTTTGTGTTTTTGCAGTTGGAGAAAGCAAGAAGAGAAGGAAGGAAAAAGTAAACAAAGACAACAGACTAAGATAGAGTAAAAAAAACTGCTGGAATCCACCAATTTGTCGTTGCCCATTTTAGTCAAAATGTCAGCATACAGGGGTAAAAATGACAAACTCTGGCACAGAAATGAATCAGCAGTAGAAAGTACAGTACAACATGACCTTCCACAAACACAACATGAACACATACAACAAATCTGAATTATAAAACGGGAAGAATGACGCAAAGCGAAGACCTCATAACGAAAAGTAGACAGGTACACACACACACACACACACACACACACACACACACACACACACACACACACTAATAAAGTTGTCAGAGTGTTGTTTGGCAGGGAGGGCGGGCGGGAGATTCATGAGTTTTAATATGCAGAGCAACTGCAAAGTGGAAAACCTGACACACTCTTAACACACGCAAACGCACACACACACACACACACACACACACACACACACACACACACACACACACACACACACACACACACACTTTGCATGAACTATGAAGATGTTTTTCTATTCGTATGGTGACAGACAGCAGCTAACACACAACAGATCGCTCCCAGCAGAGAACACAGAGCCCTCACATCATTAACACCTCCTGCTGTGTACCGCTGGGCTCCCACTGTCTGGGGACACGAAGCCAAGAGAGGGAAGAATCAAGAGACGAACACTTAGGACAAGGACGGAAAGGTGCTAGAAGTGTGTGTCTGTATGGCTCCGTGTGTGTGTGTCTGTGTGTGTGTGTGTGTGTGTGTGTGTGTGTGTGTGTGTGTGTGCGCGTGCGCGCTCTCTATCTCCCAAATGCCTCGACTCATCTGCTAATTAGTCAGGAGCAATTAAGTACGCTTAAACTAACCGCACACAGAGGCAGCCTGAACACACATCCAGGTAAACAAATAATGACAAACACAGCGAATGACTCACTTTAACTGTATCAGCTAATAAAAAAAAAAGCAAAAAAAAAAAAAAAAGCAAAAGGAGTCCTCAAATGGAAATAGAAGAAAGGAATCACCGTGCAGATGAGTGGGAAGAGAGAGAGAAAGGCAGACGGAGAGGAGGAGTGAAAAGGAGTGAAGCAAAAAAGGAGGAGAAAGACATAATCATAAGTCCCAATGGACAAATTCAAGCAGAGTGGATTCTATCGCATGCTATCTCTCATTTATATGCTAATTCACACTATTAACAGAGAGAGAACGAGATGGGAAAAGGGTCTAATAAATAGCTACCGATTGCTGTTTGTTCATAAGTTAGTTTGTGGTTTTGCAGAAATGTTGTAGTGAGCGACCAGCCGGCTGTTTCCTTTGTAACCAAAGACAAACTGTAACGAGCGACGGCAACGTGGAAAGTGGATGATTGAAATGAAATGAGAAAAATACATCTAAAATAAAGCCAGAAAGAACGATGTTATCAATGTAATTCAATTTGGATTAACGCTGAAAATCATCTCCTTTCATCCCTCCTCCCCTCCTTCACTTTTGTTCCTTTATGATACTGATAGCCACTTGAGTGCTTCTCTCGTTTTCCGCCTTAAGCTTTCTGCTGCTGCTGATCTCAATTCAGCTCAATTAACTATAAATATGAGCTCTCACACACACACAGACACACACAGACACACACACACACACACACACACACACACACACACACACACACACACACACACACACACACACAGTGTACTTTACTGACCTTCAAACACAGAGGTATAAGAGATCATATTAAGGTGCTACAATGGACAAACTCTGGGCAGCGAAAGTTGTTTTTCATGTTGTATAATAGATAAAGGATGGATTACTGAATGGGCCTACAGGGCACAGGCCCAGGGGCCCAAAGTGTCAGGGGCCCCTTAGGCCTTAAACTACCAAATTGTCACTCAAAGAGACACAAATCAACCTGGAAGAGACTCTAAACGAACCCAAAGAAACATCAAATGACCACAAAGAGAAACAAAAAGACTACAAAGAAATCTGAACAACTACAAAGAGAAAATGAAAAACTACAAAGAAAAAATGAAAAACTACAAAGAAACTAAAACAACTAAAGAAAGATGTAAAAAGACTACAAAGAGACACGACTACAAAGAGAAACATAACAACTACAAAGAGACCATAATGACTAAAAAGAAATGCAAAAATACTATAAAGAGATACAAAGACAACAAAGAGATGCAAAACTACAAAGGAACAAAACAAATTACAAAGATGCAGAAAGAATACAAAGAGACACAAAGACTGCAAAGACGCATACAGACTGCAAAGAGACACAAAGAGACAACTCTGAAAAATGGCAAAACAACAACAAAGAGACACAAAACTACATAGACAAAAAGAAACAAACTACAAAGCGACACAAAACCACTGGGAGATGAATAGCGACTACAACAGAACACCAAGTAGAGGCTAAGCAACTCTAAAGCCTTTGTGTCTTACTCCTTTGTAATATAGGTGGTGGGGCCTTTTGCATGGCTGTGTCTCATAATCCTCCCATGATGATTGTTATCAAAAGGGGGAGAGAGTTTGTGCAAATCCAGACAAAGATACTCAAAAAAGACTAAACTGCAGGACACCAAGGAGGTCTGAACACTGTCCCAGACAAACAGTTTATTTCTCTTTCTAACGTTTCGATCTGTAAAGATCTTCTTCTGGCAAGTGTGAAAGAGACAAGAAGGCATGTCTCGTAGAGGCAGCAATTAACTCAAATCATTATCACCCGCTGGTCAGCAAACAAGCCGGGAAGTCCAAACACCACAAGATGGCGATCTCAGTACTCTGGAATAGAGGAAATCCCACAGAGTGTCTAGAAGAAGTGGACCAAGTCAGCGAGACGTCGCCCATTGGTTTCTAGTCATCTTCTTTTTATCTGCAACCAGAAGTGACACAAGATGGTGGCGATGAACAAGAGATCTTTAATCGACCAAAATGTTACAATTATCTTTTTATACATATATATATATATATATATATATATATATATATATATAACACACTGTGAACTCCTACAGCATGCCTCGCTTTATCGTCTATTTTACTCTGTATTTTATCACTTTTCCTTTTATCGTCAGTGTGTGTTGTTTTTTGACACAGATAATATAAAGGCTCATCAAATAAAGTGACTTGTCTGGACATTTGCAGTTTTAAGTCAAAGTTAAAAAGCCACTTTTTTCAGAGACTTTTCCCTTTTCTGTTTTAAAGAAATCATTTCATCAGAACTGTACTCGATCTTTTCAAAAGTTTGAACATGTCAGTGGAAATATTCACCCTGATAGACGGTGTTTTTGATTCATGGAGCACATGTCCTCTCTGTCTTTTACGTTACTAATTCAGACAAACAGAAGTATCCGTCCATAGAGGAGCTTGACACACACACACACACACACACACACACACACACACAGACACAGACACACTGTTCATTACGCTCCTTCCTTGTCACAGACACTTAGAGAAACACAAAGAAGAAGGAGACCTGAACCAAAATCCTGAGATGATTTTGCCGCCTGTCGCCACCACTAAGGTGTGTGTACGTTATATTGTGTGTGTGTGTGTGTGTGTGTGTGTGTGTGTGTGTGTGTATGTGTGTGTGTGTGTGTGTGTGTGTGTGTGTAAGTAGAGACCACATGCAAAGGTTTCCACGGGCGACATCCAGAGGTTTCTTGAGGGGGGTCCCCGAGCTGTGATCGTTTTTCCAGTGCTGTCGCCACAAAGACGCACTTATACTCAAACGGCACTCTTTCAATCAATCAATCAATCTTTATTTGTACAGCACCTTTCATACAGGCTAACAGGCCAGCGCAGGTCAAAGTGCTTCACAGACGACTGACAAGCCGAAAACAGGATCCCACCGTGAAAACAACAGAAAAGACAAAAGCAGTTTGGCTATTTAACAATTTGAGACAAATGTAGGCAGGATAATAAAAAGATGAATATTTTATAAAATATAGTTAATATAATAACAGCTGAAATAACAGTAATAGTAGTAAAACATACAATTATACAACTTAAAAAAAATAAAAATAAGTGGTAAATAAGAGAGAAATAGAATAGAATAAAAATGTCAAAACAGTGATGGAGGCTCAGACACACACGCAAAAAACAAAACAACCGTTTTGTTCCTATAGTGTAAATGCATGCATGCAGCGATGCACCACATCAACACCACACGACACTTTGCAGAGGATTCCACATACATCAGCCTCCTCTGCCTCCTCCTTCATGCAAAAATGTGTAAAATCTGTCATCGCTTTTACACCTTATTCTCACTGTTTTATCGAAGAAGAAACATATTGCGCTGCAAAGAATGTTATCCAAGCAGAGACTAAATATGTTCACGAGAGTATCTTTTTTTTTTTTAATAAAGCAGCCGACAAAATAAGCTTAAAGCACTTTAAACTTTCTCATGTGGTCCATTTTATGACCTCCCGCTGGAAGAATCTTGTGAAATCCATCAAAACACAACTGAGGGCGAGGAAGTCACACTCCCTCATAATGGTACAATAAGCAGCCCTCACAAAAGGACAGTGTCTACATACAGTTTTTATTATTTTGTACTACTTCCTACTTTTGAAGCTTCAAGACATGAGCAATTTAGTTGGATCAAGATCCCGTTTGCAAAGGAGAGACTTGAACTTGAAGTCCATGCAGGCTGATCACAGCTGACTGAGAGCTCAACTGAAATGAGAAACGAACGGATCGTTTCAGGAGGTGATTTGGTTCGGTCCGAAGACTTTGCTAGAAACCAGTTTAAAATTGTTTAAAACCATTACATGCACAGTAAAAAAAAACACACATCACAAGCACACAAAGCTTCATATCTGCAGTCAAATGCATAAATCGCCATGTTCCCTTATTCCTGACAAAGACTGAATACAGCTCATGTCAATCAAACATTTCTCCAATCAAGCTAGGTAATAACAACATGAGTGAGTGGACGCAACCAAGTTTACTGAATTTTCTATCTGTGTTTTTTTTTTTTTCACCATAAAATGACGCCGTCGAAAGTTGACAAAAAGAGCCACAGTTTCATCTACCAGCCCAACTTAAAAAACGGGTGACCGTGGCTAAGTGGAGAGCAGGGCTGCCTTTCAATCAGAGGGTCGGCGGTTCGATCCCCGGCTCCAGCTAGTCTCATGTCAATGTGTCCTCGAGCAAGACACTTAACCCCAAAATGTCTCCCGTAGCTGCGTCTACGATAGATAGATACTGAATTGTAAGTCGCTTTGGATAAAAGCGTCTGCTAAACGACCGTAATGTAATGTAATCAAAACCGATCGAAACTAGCAGTAGTGGCAGCAACATTTAGCAGGAAAACAGCCCGATATTTCCCTCAGGAGATGGTTGAGACCAAAAGCAGAGCTAAAAGAGGAGGGACCAGGAGCATTAATGT
The DNA here is from genome assembly GCF_023349555.1 of Cebidichthys violaceus. Taxonomy (NCBI): domain Eukaryota; kingdom Metazoa; phylum Chordata; class Actinopteri; order Perciformes; family Stichaeidae; genus Cebidichthys; species Cebidichthys violaceus. Next base: position 1,825,601 of record NW_027176594.1, read on the forward strand.
TGCTCCGTATCTGCTGGACGTGTCGGTGGACAACTTGCCACCACATGTTCTACGTTATAAGGTGTCAACTTGTCGGTCACGCCACCCTCCAGCTGGAAAATAAAACAATGAATTCAGGTGTGATGTCAGGAAGAAGGAAACAAGACACAGCTATAAGTACTGAACAAGAAGAGGAACTTTACTCGAGTTGACTTGAAGACACCGTGAAATCTGCGAGGTGTGTGTGTGTGTGTGAAAAGAAGCTGGTAAAAGGGACGAATATAAATCCTGTGCAGTGTATCAAATCCTGAACACAGCTTCCTTTTCAACCTTAAAGGAAGAGAACACAAAGGCGCGCGACACAACAATACCAACAGGTTGAGCGTATGCTAATGTCGACTTCATACTATTTTAACACGGATTGAACAGATAGGAGCTGTGAATGGTTGAATTTCATTATGTCAGAGCCTCACTCCGAAACTCCCCTAAACTGTTTAAAAGTCTTGTGTGAATAAAATGTGAGGGCCCACTGTGTTATGTAAATGAACCACCTCAAAGGTATATTTACAGTCTGCTCCGCAAAACCGCAGTCTCCCGCGTTATAAATGTGCCTTATTGAGACGACTTAAGGGCACATTTTTATTTTTTTTTTCGGGGCCCAAAGATAAACATGCTCCAAAGTTATGCGGAGACATGATTGATTCAGACGCACAGCGGAGCGGCGATGGAACGTTTTATCATGGGGTTTCTTTTTTTTTTTTTTTGGGAAGGATTCAACAAACACTTTCACACATAACAACAGGAACAGATGTTGCCTTTGGAGAGGAGAAGATTACACCGTTTTCACGCCAAAAGATATAAAACAAACAACAACTATGAGCTAAAAGTCAATTTCCCTGCTCTTTTCTTCTTTCATTGTGTTATTCCTCTCCTTTCTCCTTCGCTGCGCTGTGAAAGGATGTTTCTACTGCGACGGAGAGAAACTGTTTGCATGTGTGTGTGTGTGTGTGTGTGTGTGTGTGTGTGTTTGACCTCGTCACTCGGAGCACTGTGGTTCTGTTGCAGTAGATTACCAGCTGTTTTTAACCCCCCCAAACTCTGTCTCTTTCTGGATACTCATTCCTCACCTGTGGCCTTCACAGGTCAGATGATACAAGATGGCTGTAGCGCTCAGTTATTGGTCCAAAAACCTTGATGTTATAAGAACACACTTGAAATGTATCATTTGAACATCTATAAGTTACATGCTGAGGTTGAGACGACAAAGATTCAACTAAAATGTTGTCTTGAAAATCTAAAAAAATGATGTATTTTGTTCTCCACTAAGGGCGACCAGGAATTCTTCTCATCCATAGTTTTTCTTTGTACTTCAGCATCACAACCTCTACATTATTGTAATAAATATGCCAATTTCCTCTTGTCCCCTTTCATAAATGTGTCATAAGTGTGTTATTTTGATCAATAAAAGGGTGTGAGTTAGGCTCAAGGAGCATCGAGGTGTCGTACGCTGTGCAAAAAGTGAAGCTCTTTGAAGCAAATCTATGATTTGTAATTTAAATTGTCGAATCTTTCCTCACTGTTTTTGCAGAGTTGCATTTCTTTGTTGCGCAGAAAACCAAATCCTCTGCAGCAGAACAAGTGAAATGTGATTTAAAGATCGTTACAGACGGTTAACAATCAAGAGTGTTTTACTTCATTTCATTGTTTCACACCTGACAAAAGATAAAGAAATATACGTGACAACGTGTGTATTGTGCGATAGTTTCACTGGAGAAGTGAATTAAACTGAACTGTTATTGGTTGTTTGTCTGAAACTTGGACACGAGACTCTTGAAAATGATTTTTTTTATGATTACTTTAATGGCTTTTCCTAATTACATACATTTTAAATGAATGAATTAAGCCTTTCTGCATTAGTGAGAAAAATCCAAAAGCTGAACACTTAACTTCCTTAAGAATTTAAAATAATAACACATCTTTCGCGTCGTGTCCGGGTCGGATCGTGTGTATTTATCAGCTCTAAAGACCAAGAGACATAAAAAGGGATTCATGCTGTGTGAGAGCTCCAGTGACATGGAAAGTCTCATGCTGCCTCCTGGTGTCGTCACACTGAAAATGCATCATCGCTGCTGCACTTTAATCAGTTTTAAAAGACCAATAATAAATCCTGCTTGGGCCAAATATGATCACAATATTACAGTGCCTGAATAAAACCACTAAAACATAGGCACTAACTCAAACTCCAACACATTCAAGAGAGTAATATAAAAAGGTAAATTAAGGCGGTTTAGCATCAATTACATTCACCATTAAAATGATGTATCTATATGTGATACATCCATATGAGTGAATATCGTATCAGAGAACCATGAGCCATAAATAACGTCATCTTTTTATTAAAATTCTAGTTGATGTGTTACAGAAATGTGTTTAAAAATCCAGGCCATTTAATAACCAGACTGTTCTTATTTTCAACTTTATACAATACATACAACCGAGGTGAAGGGAAATAAAGGGGACACAAACATCAACATGTAATGTTAAATTATGCAAAACACCAAATAGTTATAATTGAGCAATTTGGTCACGACACAGAAATTAAAAGTTGGCTTTAGTGCCTCTCCAAAAATGACTGATAAGCAAAAGATTATGACGCACAAAACAAACCGTTGATTCAGATTTTAAAACATGTACACCATCCAGATCCAATATGGACCAGTTCTTGTATTTCTACCACTCAAAACCACCCAGTCAACTGAATATGGTTTACATTGGTTAAACCTGTGAGTCACATGACACAAACCAGATGTTCCTCTAGTCAACTGTTAATATACAAAATACACAAGTACAGCAGAACATGAAAGTAAAACAAAAAAGGCAAAAAAAAAAAAAAAGACATCCAGTGACTTTCTTGCAGCCATGTTTGAGCATCAGGTCTGCGTTAACTCATAAAGGTATTATTTAAAAAACAACAACATTAATTTTTAAATGTCAAAGCAAATCTAAGCTCAAAAGGGGAACTTAATGTTTCAGAGCGTTTCCACTTGATTCCTATGGATCACTGTCGCTTAATGAAAACCTGAATGTGCAGCTGGAGTCTGTAAATTATTAGTCAGGAAACCTCCACGACCGACTGCTGCCAAAAGTCAAGAAATGCTGTGGTTGCGTTTGGTACTGTGGTTCTCAGCCCATTAAAACATGGCATATGCACCCTTAAATAAGAGGCGCTAACTAGAACCATATAGGGTTCTTCGGTTTGGTCCCCATAGGAGAACCCTTGAAGCCCCTTCTATGGTGTAATGGTCCACCTAGACGCTTCCCATCTTCTAAAGGCCTGTACACACCGGGGGCGCTTCTTTGATGCGCCTAATTCGCACGTCAGTATGCTTTTTTTTTTTTTGCACAGAAAACGGGAATATTACGCAGCGGAAAAAAAAACAACCACATTTTTTTTTTCCGGAACAAGGCAGATTTTTCAAAACTTTCGCACCGTGATCAAAGGCATCAACCAATCGCTTTGTGTAGAACGGCTTGATTTGCACTAATATTTATAAAAAACCTTTCACAATAAAAGCCCATGACATAAAATTCAGCATTTTCGTGTTGTAAATTCGTTATACCCCCGGTGTATAAAGGCCTTATGTCTGCTTACAACCTACCCAGGAAGACCTACCAATAACCCTCTTATATTCCCTTTCTCCAACCTAACCAGGTTAGCCTGGGGCCATGGGGGCCTCAAGAGCCTCCCAAAGGGCTGGAGGTGGTGCAGTTGAACCCACAACAATCATGGTTCACAGTCAGGGGCGTTGGCCCTGCTTTCAACAAGACATGAAGAAAACTTTCTTCCAAAAGACGGTTCTTTGAACGGAAAGGGTTTTTAAATGGAACCCAGAACCCTTTTGGACCCCTTGTTTCTGAGAGTGTTCCTACAAGCTGGGACAAGTTCAACTCAAGACCGATAGAAATAGAAATATGCTTTCTCTGCTTCCTGTTTTCCTGAGAACTCCTGAACCTCTGGTTGGAAACCACTGGTCTGGAAGATTAGAGTCGAGCTCCGAGTAAACTTGTTGTTGTCCGAGACAACGGGATTTTAGCGAGACCTTAAATGTAGTTCAGCGTGTAATCGACTACAACGGGGTCAGGAAGCGACCCTGACGTCAGTCTTCTTCACTGAAACATGAGCAGAGAGCAAGACACAGCTGTCTGACCTCGCTTCTTTAAATCGTATTAGCATCTGAAGTGTTACTGTATACAACCAACATTTCACTAAGTTGCACATGTAAGCAGATATAGGAAGAAAATGTGTGTGTGTGTGTGTGTGTGTGTGTGTGTGTGTGTGTGTGTGTGTGTGTACGTTTCAGAGCATTAAGTAGACAGATTAAGACTAGAAGGGTATTAAAACTAACAACTGGAGCACTGAACCCAATCACATCACGGCTGGTGAGTCATTAACCCCTCAACGTTATTTGTGTGTGTGCATGAGCTTGCATGCGTGTGCGTGTGTGTGTGTGTGTGTGTGTGTGTGTGTGTGTGTGTGTGTGTGTGTGTGGCACTGGCAGGCAGGAGTAACGTCAGATCTTGAGTGATGCAGTCGACAGAGGGAAGGGCATTTTTCGAAAAGCGCTTAAAATGACAGATCACACACACACACACACACACACACACACACACACACACACACACACACACACACACACACACACACACACACACACACACACACACACACACACAATCAGTGTTATCCCATGAATCACAGGCGTAAACTGACATTAAGACTACAACAGGAGCAGTAGAAAAAACAACGATCAAAGAGAGGAGCAGCGCTGTGTTTGGCGGAGCATCATCCCTCCTTCTTGTTCCCCCAACCGAACAGTTTGGACATCGGAGACTTCTTCTTCGGTTTGTCTTTCTTGACGTCTGAGAGAGGAGAGAGGAGGGCGGTCAAAAGATGACACAGAGGTAAATGAAAACTCAATCAATCAACTAAAATGAAAAGAAGCCGACATTTTTAAAGAAATCGGAAAATCCAATTTTAAAAAGTTCTGTTTGCAGCACAAACAGCAGCTTAAGCAAACTGTGTGATTTATGGTTTGATGGGAAATTCTGCAAGAAAGCGGCCAAAAGAAAAACTAAATAATGCATCTTCAAAAATGGGCGATCACTGCAGAAGCATTGATGCTCAGAACAACAAGACAAGACTTCCTAATATATTATTATTCATTTGCACTATTTGTGTTACAATTTTGACATTCCATTGCAACTAATGTATGTTGTTGGTCGTTGCTGCTTTTTATTATACATTTATATACCTATTTTTTCCACTTACTTGTATGCACATAATAGTTCCATATCTATTTTTCCATATCTTCATTGAGCTTCGTTACTTCCGCCAACACGTTTGTGTTTTTGGTTTGTGTGCTTGTTTGTTGATTAGCTTGTCTGTTTGTCAGCAGGATTACGGGAAATCTACCAGCCTGGTTTTCATGAAACTTGGTGAGCGGCCGTAACATGAGCCGAGGAAAAACCCATTATATTGTGGAGCTGATCCGCATCACGGGGAGGACACCCGGATCATTTTTCAATTACGGAAACGGCCTCGGCGGAGGTCTGGGCTCGCTGAGTGCCTTCTTTAGTTTTCGCTCTTTTTTTAAGTCTTATCTCTAATTTCACTGGAGAGAACCGGAGTCACATTCCTTGTATGTGAACACATAGCTTGGCCAATAAAGCGGATTCTGATATATTAAAACAACATGTTTACATATTAGTGCATGTATTATTGTGGCGACACAACAGGCAAAAAGAGAAGCTGCGTCCACAAGTTGTGTTTAAAGTGTGTTTGTAGTCTAGTTTAACTATCTAGTAGTGGTTTCACCAGTCAGGGTTCACACAACAGAAGCACTTTCGCCATGGTTACCAGCAACGTAACGTCAGTTAACCCCCGTTTCAGGTGTCTCGATACAAGAGAAACTCCTCCCGGGAAAGAAAAGAGTAGCATGTTCCGCGACTTAAAGTAGCATTTCTCTTATGAGACACAACATGTGTGTAAACGACCACATGACTGCACTCTGAGTGGGAATGAACTGTGAAACTTTGGCATTAACTTTACGAATACATTAAAATAAAAATGGCTAGTCTTTAGCCCACGGTCGGCATTCACTCGCTGCAACATAACGACCTTTCACTGAAGTTCAATAAATCTCCTCAATTTTCAGCCCGGCTTTCCCAGTCATGAATTGCAAATGAAGCCGGCTTTAACTCTATTCTATCAGAGGGTCAAATTAACCAGCTACATTATCCATTTGTCTAATAGGAAACGGCGCCGACAAAGAGAGGGGGAGCATTTTGTTTGATGCTTTTTCCATTAGCAGTCATTAGATCAAATGAGATGAAAACATATCGCCCAGTGGCACCCTTAAACATGCAGCACATTCTCTCTCTCACACACACACACACACACACACACACACACAATGAGATTCCTATCTACTTCAATTAGAGGCGTCCATGATGGAAATCCTCAATTGGATAATTTATAAGCAAACTAAGTTGCAGTGACATCGAGGTTGTGATAACTAATGAACAGAGCGAAGGGGGGGGGGGGGGGGGGGGGGGGGAGTTAGACCGACGGCCTGTGGAGGTGTTAGAGACACTCACTGAAATTCATCATCATCTTGTTGAGCTCCTCGTCCTCCTCTTCCTCCCTGAGAAAACACACAAAAAGCAAACAGATCAACAGCAGCGCCTACCTGTATGAGTTTATGCTGCATTTATACATGCGTGTGATTAGATTTAAAATCAAACAAAGACCATGAGATAATTCATTATTGAGTCAAATTTATATTTGGTCTATTATTAATCATTTATTAGAAAGTGTCAGAATAAAATTAAAACACAACCGTCACAATTTCCCAGAGCCGAAAGCGACGTCTTTAAACTAACTGCTTGTTTTGTTCGACCAATAGTCCAAAAAAAATAAAAAATATTCAATGTACAGCGATGTGAAAAGAGAGAAAAATCACAATTCCCCACATTTGAGAAGCTGTAAAGAGTGAATATTTGGCATTTTATCTCAACACACAACTTTAAGGAGTACATCAATTTGTAACTGATCAACAAAATAGTGTTTATAGCATTACTGTGAGGTTGAAGTATATATTTTGAAGGGTTTTACACATACTAGAAACCATAGACCTTTTTTACCTCGTTGTCCTGCTGCTCTCATGTTTGCTAATCCTCTCAGAAAGACGCTTGAGATCCTGAGTGTCTTTTCTGACAAGCTAGCAGATAGCCATTTTGTCCCAGAGAACCACTCCACGTTAAATCTGATTTTTTTTTTTTTTTTACCAGAAGTTTGGTTTATAACAATAGCGGCTGGTTTTTCTCGAAAAGGCAGAGTTTCACATGTGTGCTGTAGAGGATAATCCACATTGTTCATGGTGAGCGCAGGTACTGTCGTCTTTAATAGAAGGACTTACTTCTGACGCTAACAGTTCTTGGCAAACAGCCGATCAATTTACAGCGAGGCAACAGGCATCAAGTTTGAGCCGTCAGCTTTCTTTGCCAAAAGTGTTCGAAGGATGCGCATTGTTGTTTTCCAAAATCTGGGGTACTTGACATTGTGAGTGTGGGGCTGTCCACAAATAGCGGACCCTCGAGCCAAGACCTTAAATTGTGCAATTTAAATGTCCCCAAATGACCCATCGCTGGAGTTGCATACACACCTGAGTCTATCCTCATCCAGACCCTCTATAATAGCGTTTCTGTCGTTGACGATCTCCATCAGTTTGGCCATCAGCTGCTCTTCCCTCTTCCGGTCCCAGGTTGATTTCAGATGTTCTGCTCAAACACAGACACGTTTCAGTCTCAGATGTTTGATCCGTTTCATGTCATCGTGTTGAGTGCGTTTCCCCAAAACTCTCACCTGGTTTGTCCATCAGCCTCCTGAGCTCCTCCTCGACAGTGGGCTGCTCTTCCTCCAGGTCCTGGGTTTTCCCACTAGAAGTAAAAACAATGCAGAAATCTGTATTCAAATAGTTTATCGCCTACGATTGCATTTCTGGAGTCTGGAGTCTAACCCTAACCAAAACAATGAAACACTAGAAAACTGAAACACGTGGGTTTGTTAACACAAGCGACCCCTATGAGATCACACATGGTCATTAGATCCATCGTTAACAAAAGAATATTGATTAGAGCAGCTTTAAATGGCCATAACTCAAAAGGTCATATGCTCAGTGTTCCCCAAGTTATTTTCCAAAAACCCCCATGATTTCTTACACAGTCTGTATTTGAATGCAAATCTGGATTAAAAAGACAATTTTTTGTTATAATTTGCCGTTAAAATGCCTTGGTAGAGGTTT
>NW_027176594.1:1836442-2073942 GCF_023349555.1 Cebidichthys violaceus
TTTGTTTTCTAATGCTGAGGAGACGAAAACAAATCAAAATATTAAATAATTTTCATTTCCAGGTTCAGTTTATTTACCTGAGTCACATCCACTGTCAAATATCAGTTCCTCTTTTTATTGTTTCATTATAAAAGGAAACACAGCAGAGGAACAAGGAGCTCCTTTGCATAGAAGTATGTACACAGGGTGATGTAGCAGGCGGACTTTAGGTTGTCAATGAGGTCATTAAAGTTTTGATGTTAAATGACATCAATTGAAGCAATAAATTCCTCCGTGTTTGCTATTTGGAAAGAAAGCGTTTCTCCTGCTCGTGGAGTCGCGCCTACATGTACCAGAATGCACTGCGCGCAAGCTTCTGACTCCCGCCGGCCATATCTTCTTGCACGGCTAATGCAGCGGCTGCAAAGGGAAAAAGGAGGTTCTGTTTCTGAGCAGGGCTTCAAGAGGAAAAAAAAAAAAGGTAAGGAACCACTAATCCAGAGATCGGCCCGTGTCTACCCAGAGAAAACAAAGCTGAAACAGCAGGCTGTAGTTGTTCCTCACCACCAACTACGTCACTGTGACTTCAAACGACGGCGACGGATGAACATATTTTGCATCAATATAGCACGCACTGAGGAATTCATTGCTTCAATCAACTACACTTACTATCAACACTGATAGGACATCCACATAAAAAAAAGAAAGAGGTGAATGTTTCCTTTAATGTGTTAAGAGAGACGGATACGGTGCCTCCCTGGAAATCTTTTCCCCACATTTTGGAGGAAAATCCCATGCAACCCTAACGAGCCAGCCATTACAAAAGACATGTCTGATTTTTACCTTCATGAACAGTTTGTGAGTCAAAAAAATCTTAAAACAGAGTAGGGCGGGTCTTCGCAAAATGCAAACTGTCGTAAAATAACAGGCAGCGCCACTGCTAATGGCTGTGATAGAGGTACTTCAGCATGCAGATGAGAGGGCACCTCCAACATTCAAACACGCTCCTAACAAACAGCCACCAGATATGTGAGTTTAACCTGAGGTGTCGGGCGATGCACCGCCGGGCTTTGAGGCTTCTCTGTCTGGGGTTCTGGCTCTGAGTCCACCCTTGCCGGTCGGGCTCGGAGTCCGGGTGTCTGTCGGAATCACCAGGTCACCGAGGATCGACGGGTCCGCCCTCAGCACCTTTCTCCCTCTGGCGCCCCCCGTCTCCTTCTTTGGAGTCTCCACTTGAGGAGGTCTGATCAGAGGTGAGGAGTTCTTAAACGCTACTATTCACCAGTAGATGTCAGGCTAAAAGCCAGATGTTAAAACATCATATGAGTTTGTGTTACATTACTTACTTGTCAATTTTCTTCAGCGCTACAGTCGTCCACGGCGGCTTGGTGGTGTTGTTGTTGTTGTTGTTCTCCTCAGCCAGTTTTTTGGAGATGAAGACTGCGGCCGATGCTTTCGCCTTCGAGTCTCCACCTACTCCAGCTGCTTTGGCTCTCTCCCCACCTCTGTTTGGGCTCACATTCGCTTCCTTTCTGCCCAAACCACCAACATTCACAACCACAGAGACGGCCTGTCCTACTGTCGCCTCCTGGACCTTGGCGGTCGAGTTCGGTTTGTTTACAACAACGTTGGTGGTTGCAGTCTTTTTCTCTTCATCGCTCTCTGATTGGAAGAACTTGAGCTTGGACTGCATTGTCTTGGCCGCCGTGGTCGAGGTACGAGGAGCAGCGACGGGCCTGGTGTTGATAGAAGTGGTTGCTGTGGTGAAGGGGGAGTCACTAGGAGTCCGTGAAGCCGCGGGTTTGGAGACGACACACGTCTGAGTCTCTTTAGCAGCAGGAGAGACACTGAAAGCAGGCCGGGAGGGAGGCGAAGAAGAAAACGTGGTGGAGAAGCTGGGAGGGGTGCTGGCTTTCTCCGTCACCAGTGACGGTCCCAGTCTGGAGGGTGTATGAGTCGGAGTGGCCGTGTTGGTTTTAGTTGAGTCAGCTAGAGGAGTTAATCTGGAAACGGGAGTTTCGGGAGCAACAGGAGTTAATTTGGAAACGGGAGTTTCAGAAGCAACAGGAGTTAATTTGGAAACGGGAGTTTCGGAAGCAACAGGAGTTAATTTGGAAACGGGAGTTTCGGAAGCAACGGGAGTTAATTTGGAAACGGGAGTTTCGGAAGCAACGGGAGTTAATTTGGAAACACGCGTCTGAGTCTCTTTAGCAGCAGGAGAGACACTGGAAGCAGGCCGGGAGGGAGGCGAAGAAGAAGGAGTGGTGGAGAAGTTGGGAGGGGTCCTGGATTTCTCCGTCCGCCATGACAGTCCCAGTTTGGAGGGTGTATGAGTCGGAGTGGCCGTGTTGGTTTTAGAGGAATCAGTTAGAGGAGTTAATCTGGAAACGGGAGTTTCGGGAGTAACAGGAGTTAATCTGGAAACGGGAGTTTCGGAAGCAACAGGAGTTAATTTGGAAACACGCGTCTCTTTAGCAGCAGGAGAGACACTGGAAGCAGGACGGGAGGGCGGCGAAGAAGACGGAGTGGTGGAGAAGTTGGGAGGGGTGCTGGCTTTCTCCGTCCTCCATGACGGTCCCAGTCTGGAGGGTGTATGAGTTGCCGTGTCGGTTTTAGTGGAGTCAGCAAGAGGAGTTAATCTGGAAACGGGAGTTTCGGGAGCAACAGGAGTTAATTTGGAAACACGCGTCTCTTTAGCAGCAGGAGAGACACTGGAAGCAGGCCGGGAGGGAGGCGAAGAAGAAGGAGTGGTGGAGAAGTTGGGAGGGGTGCTGGCTTTCTCCGTCCTCCATGACGGTCCCAGTCTGGAGGGTGTATGAGTTGCCGTGTCGGTTTTAGTGGAGTCAGCTAGAGGAGTTAATCTGGAAACGGGAGTGTTTGTGGGTAAACCCCTGAAAGGTGCAGATGGGTTTGTAGACGTCAGTGCCCTGAAAGACAGAAAGCAAAAGACACGTAATTGTTACAAAATTCTAGCATAACATACACAAACTCCAAATGAACCGGTGGAGTTGCATTGTGGGTAATGTAGGCGTCAAATTATGACAAGGAAGAAGAATGCGTCTGCTGCCTCAAATTTGATCCTTTTATTTTTCTGACAATGTGATAGGAGTTCTATTTATAATTTTAATTATACATTTTAATTATACATTTATAATTGCTTTTTTTCAATCAATTAATTCACTTTTTTGTCTTTTTTTAATTTAAATTAAAAAGTAAAAAAAAAAGAGTCTATAATCGCTCTGGTGGCGCGCTCCAGACTAGAATAAAAAAGGATCAGTTGTGATTAAATGAATTAACACGGGTCCTCACTTTGCACAGCTCCTGTGATAGAGCTTCCCGTCCACTAGATGGCGCTGCACCAGGTGAACGTGCTTGGTGCAGGACACACATTTGTTGCTCAGGGTGCCTGTCTGATGGGATCTCTCAACCACCACATCCTGGAAGAAGGGAGGAAAGGGCGGGGGAGGTTTCACCAGATGGAAATGACAACTTTATTCAGGACAAGTTATCTATTAACGTAAACTGAGGCAATGTGGGTTTTTTTTTTGTTTGTTATGTAACAGCTGTTTGATACAGACAACAATAGAACTTTGTAGGTGTTTGGAAGTTACAAGTTAAATCTTTTTGTAATGCTTATGTGAAGAATTAAGGTTACCTTTGTGGCATTTCTGCTTTGTTTTGGGGAAGCAGAGGGCCTTGTGATGTTGGCGGAGGGGGGAGGGCTGTTCTCTCTGGCCGGTTTGGAAGAGGGAAACACCTTGGCTGACACCGGCTGGTTCTTCTTCCCGGACGGTTCCCCCGTGGGGTCGTCAGCTGGGCGCTTTATACCTCCCAGACCACCAACTGCAGCGAAACACGTGAACAAACAGAGACTATAGTGAGACAGGAAGAAAGGGGGACAAAAGGCGGAGACGGACACAGCCAGAGACACCGATACTCACTCGGGGAGCGCCCGTGGAAGTAGTTGTAGTACTGGGACACGTATGTCAGGATACTGAGGCGGTCAGGAACCTTAAGAGCCACCATGTCTTCTGCATCCAAGAGCGCTGGAATTCCCAACTGCTCCTCCGCGACCTTGAACGCCTGCAAATGACATCGACTTTATCCGACAAGACAGAGGAAGCTCGGGGCGGACAACGATGGAAAAGCAGATAGTCTGACTTTGTGAGACCTCAATGGAAAACTTGGAGACTTCTGCATCTTAACACACTTCGTACAAGATATTTACTTATTCTGTTCGGGACTGAGAGTTTCTGTTTTGATTTCAGCTTTACTTTATCAGAGTCTTAGAATTGAGGTAAAGTTGGGGTCAAAATCACTGTGTTTTTTAAACACTGAAACATGTTGGACATTTTTTTGTATGAACTCATTTTGATTTTTAATGTCTATTTGAGTGCCTAGTATTGTATTTTAGATTTCCCTCCTCCCTTTAGATGTAGACATGTATTTTATTTGTTTAAATTAATGGTTCAACCGTGTCTTGAATAAAATCCCTTTTTTCAAATGGCAAACATTCTGACCACAGATTGAATCTACACCTTCTGTGTTCAGAGAGAAAGCGACTCAGGAATTTCCAAACCAGATTTACGTTCAGCGATTCCATGGAAGCAGAAAAAAACAAAAAACAAGCAGAGGCAGGCCGACGAGCATGAGAGGCATTACTAAATCAGTAATCAGACGATCAAGAGAGCCAGAAAAACACTGTTTACTTTGCCGTGCACTTTAATCTCTTACAGCTCATTGTTGGTTTTTGAACTTGCATCTGTTCTTTCAGCGTTGTTTCAGATAAGATCCTGAATAAGTGTCAAATAGTAGCTGCTAATATGGGCTTTTATTCAATATCACTTTAAAAGAGTAAAAGCGATGTTGAGTTTTTGTCTCCGAGCTCAGATTCCAGTAATGAAGCTCTGCGGAGAAAGTGAAAGTAAAGAAAGCAAAAAAGCAGTCGAGGTCAAAGCCCCCGGACTGAAACACGCTGCATTTGGAGATGACTCCTTCGCTCAGCTACGTCTGAACGCTGACGCTTTTGAAAATCCCCTGTTTCCAAACATCAAGTGGTGCTGAACATCAACAGATGTTAGAGCACGTAGAAGCGATTTATGGGCTGCAAATAACAATTACTCTCATCATCCATAAATAAATCAGTTTCTTAATTGATTTACTAATCATTTAGTCAATAAAATAGGTCAAAATGCTGTTAAATGAATGGCTTAAGTAAGGGCTTTTCAAGGGTTTGAACTTCTTCTTCACTGTCTTTTGTTGGCACATTGCAGCATATCCTGGCGTGTCACCGCCAGCTGCTGATCAGTGTAACAGTGCGAAACCAAAGACTGCACAGAAGAAGTACGGCCACTTCAGGCCTTGAGTTCGGCATTTTGGCCGTCGCCATCTTGGCTTCTTTGCAACCAGAAGAGACACGAGAGGGTGGAGCTAAGTACAACGCAGCTCTGAGTAAAACATTTTTAGGCGGCTAAAAAGGTCACAATTAACTTTCATGAACTGAAAACACAGCGTGAAAGGGTTAAAGTCGTACGGTGAAAACACGGACAACTCCCAGACCAAACAACGCCGTGGCAGCAACCGGTTAATCACAAGGTAGCCCCGCCCTAAAGCAAACTCCGCTTTATCGTCTAATGGACCATAATTTACTAAATGAACTTCATGCTGAGACCACAAACTCATGTTCACAATGTTTACTGAGGTAACAAATCAAGTGAGAAGAGTCATTTTCTCATAGACTTCTATACAACCTGACTTCTTTTTGCAACCAGAGGAGTCGCCCCCTGATGGCCATTAGAGAGAACGCCATTTTTAAAGCACTTCTGCATTGACTTCTGCCTGAGTGAAACCATTGGTGGGGCAGGGAACCTTTAAAATCAGTACGATTAATCATCTGGTCTCTACAGCCGCGAGTGTGGAATCATGAGGGAAACATTCAGATGTCAAAATGCAGAGTGTAAACATGTCTCACCAGTTTGTTGTTCTCGTAAACATCTTCCTTCTTCAGTGAGTCAAAGTTGCTGCATCAGAGGAAGAAGGAAAAATTAATAACAATAACATGTGCTCCAACTTCCCTTGTTCATTGGTCTAGATCTAAACATGTGTTGTTTAGTCATGACACAGACAGTCGGACGTATCAATTCATTACACAGTCATGATGGTGACACATGGTCACATGTCAGCCTGCATTCTTTAGAAGCATGGAAGTGTCTACATTCAGTAAAGCGAAGCAAAGCTGCGTCTCTTCCTATAATGAAACTGCTTGTCTTCCTGCAGTAATGTCCCCTCTGGATGAAAACCAGGCGTCTGTGTGTGAAACTGGGCAACGTTCCACTAGAGATGGCGAGTCGGGTCTTGGGAATATTTAAGCCAAAAGCGTAACGTGGACGGCTCTCATTCACGACATCTTGAGACAAAACACTTTGCAGCTGTCAAGTGACTAATATTAACACATGTTCCCGGGTGGAAATTCCCCGGTAGTTGTCAAAAAGTCCCGGGAAAACACAAAGGAGACGACCTTTTTCATTTTCACTTGATCAAGGCCTCGAACTGATAATGATCTTTGACACACAGACCGTTTGAGATCTCAGACAAGTCAATTCAATTGATTTCTCAATAGACCGAAAATTAAACCATTTTTAAAGTAAAATTCCAAACATATACACGTTCATGCTCCTATTATTGTATATTACATTTCTTTGGGGGCTTTTGCACTGCTGACCGGACACAACAAACAATATGAAGACATCACAACATGTGACGAAAAACGTCACCTAAAAGTGACTCAAGAGGTCATTCAGTGGTGTCGAACATCATCAGTTGCAGCAGGCCAGACGTTTGTGCAACTTTAAGATTAATACAAGAACAAACATTTACAAAGGAGGCGTTTTTATATCCTTTGGGGCTGAGAAAAAGTCTGATTGCCGACTATTACGTTTGCATTAGAACAGAGCTCCAGAGGCTAATTTTCTAATGATTTGCATTTAAACAATAGCGCTGTTCAACATGTTTGTGTGCGTAAAATGTATCTTTGTGATGAATGTGTGTGTTTGACTCTAAAGGCATCATTACAACCCCCACCCACCTTATATTTTATTTCATTTTGTATCGGGTTTTACATGTTTTATGTATTTACTTACAGTTATGACCACCTATTTTAGCAAGCTCATAAAGGCCTATAACTAAATGATGTTATTACTAATGTGAAAACTGGTAAAAGTGAAGTGTTTTTTCTACTTTGCTTGAGAATAAATGTACAGGCAAACAACAGTTAAAACATGTGTGGTTAAACAGACTTGATTGCTTAGACTTTGTATTTTAATTATAAAGTGTAGTGTGACGAAGCAGATCAGTCCACATCAATTCACACAGAATCTTTTTAATTGCCATTATTTGTTTCCAGGCTTTTCTTCTGTTTCTTTTTTTTAAGACCCAAGATTCTACCAGGTCAAACCCTGAGACCTTCATGTTGCTTCCTTAAAGTCTCGATTCAAGTCGTGAAGGGCGTCAAGTCTAAAGTCCTGTAAGTCTCCAGATCTGCACTCTATCACATAAACACTGAGGAGCAGGATTGCACAGATGGTCACTTTATTAAACTGTAAAGAATAAAATGTAAATAAAGCCCAGGCCTAATGTCAATACAGGCAGCCTCTGCAGACACTGAGCTCCTCAGCTGAGCTCCTGCTCCGGTTTCTTTTCGTCTCTTTCATGAAAGAACCTCAAGTAAAACGACTAGAGTACGTCTTCTCTCAACGGTTCGTGTCAGAAACGGGACACAAGCGGCACCGACCGACTCCTCTGGTGGTCCGAGTCTACTCACATGAGATCGGGTCTGTGCTTGTGGATGAGCGCGCAGAAAGCCATTCCGTTCCTGAAGGACGTGGTCATGTTGGTGATGGACACGTCCCGGTAGCCGTCGCACCGGACCCGGCACCACTGCTGCAGCGCCTTCACGGCCGACATCCCCGGAGCTCAGACACCGAACCGATCCGCGTGTGAGCGCAGCGAACGCCGCAGTTGGCTTCCAGAGAGCTCCCCCCCCCCTACCCTACCCCACCCCTTTCTCTCTCTCCACCTCCTCCCTCTCAACAACAAAACTTCTGAAAGTTTCCACAGCAGCTCGAACGCGCTGGATCCAGGAAATGAGAGACAGCAGGACGCTGCACGAGAGTGTGTGTGTGTGTGTGCGCGCGTGCGTGTGTACCTGTGGGAATCACCTCTATCGACTGAGAGAATGTGAAGAAACTGGAAGTGACACCTGTGAAAGGTCGATAGTGACGCTTCATGGGTGGAGTTCAGTCCTCCTTTGTGTTCCTTCTTTCTCTGTCAGTGTGCGTGCGTGTGCGCGTGTGTGAGATATGAGTTAATTAGTCCAAATTATTAATAGGGCATTTTTAGCCACCAAATTATTATTTTTAAATTGTACATAATACCTATATATTTTCTTGTTGCCAGGAAGCGACTACAGTTCTGTTGGACAGTCTTGGTTTTTTTTTAAATTTATTTTGGTACATTTAAGATGTTAAAGCAACACAAACAAACACCAGTCAGTCAGCTGCCTTAAAATAAAAACGTCACCACGTAAATTGTGTGCAATTATGTCATCATGTCGACTCCTCCTCAAAAACCCACCCAGAAACTAAACTGAGGAGGCTCTTGTCCTCCACTTCCCCTCGTGAATCACCTCCCATGTAGCAGCCGAGTTGCCGTCACACATTTACATTTCATATTAAAGGGAGCATTGATTTAAAAAGGTTACAATATGGAGCTATTTCAGTAATCGGTGCCACCAGTTAACCAGGTGTGGTTGCTGCTTTTGTAAGGCAACCTGTCCTGTCCTGTCCTGTCCTGTCTGCTGGGTGTGTGTGTGTGTGTGTGTGTGTCTCTTAACCAGGTTACCTGACACCTGCACATGCGCTCTGTTCAGCAAGCAGCAGCAGCAGCATTGTTTTCGCTGACTCAGCCTTTCTGTGCATTGCACCACCGTCTTCACTGCAGAGAAATGTTGGTTTCTGTTCCCGTTTGTGTGTCTTGTTTGGAAGCGGAATGATCTGCGGCTTCCACATAGATTAGGTAACAGGCTACAGTTACATTACAGTACGTACAGTGTCTATTAATAAAACACCACAAACACGCACCTGTGTCATGTACACGTCACCCATTCCCACCGCTTAATCCACCACAATGTTACCATTGATTCTTCAAACTTTAAGCAAATTAGATCCATATTTCAATATCCTCTAAATAGTTTTTTGTCTGTTTTTCTAGTTGGCTGCCCTATTTCCTGTAGGTGTTGCCCATTTGAAATAAATTGCCATCACTCTTGAGCAAGTTCAGTCAACATGAAAACATTGAGCAATAGTTCATGGCATTTACCTGGTGGTGCCAAAGCAATGCAATTCATTTATTACCATAACTCCCTTTAAAGCTGAACTGAAACTCTGTAATAACTCGTCATTGTGAATCATCATTTCCCTCTCTATGTCAGGGGTCAAACTATTCTTTTTTTTTCTATATTTACACTCATCAAGTGACCATCATGTTCATTCTCAGTCAGATGTTGCTCGTCTGCCAGATGTTCCAGAGGAGCCGTTACATTGACTTATTGGACTATTAAACCAGGATGTGATTCTGTATTTAGAGGACGATGATTAAGGGTTTTAGTTTGCAAAGGGGAAACACAAACACACACACACACACATTGATTTAGTTAAACCAAAGAGAGGAGAGCAAATAGAAAGAATAAGAAAATGTGATAACAGGGTAAATATTAGTTCATGTCTCAGCACACCTTTGAGGAAGCTGTAGGTGTGGAGGCCGAATACAGACTAGCGAGTGCAACACGGGACTTGAAAAGGAGTCTGCGGAGCTGTTTCCCCCACATGCACTATTTTGACTTGTATATGTCCATGCGTGACATTTCTTCACTTAATCATCACCGACACCTCAAACTCTAACCACAAACCTAAACTTAAGTCCTAAGTGATCCTCAAGGTAGTCAGGGACTCGACAAAAATGACTCTGGATTTATAAAACTGGACGTCTTGATGAGATGATTATAAGTGAATATAAAGAGCGCACCGTTAAAAGAGCTGTACTGTTTTTTTGTCGGTTTGAAACACAAAAAAAAACACATCCAGACAGAAAAGGAAACTTGAACAATCGAACAATGAAGCTGCTTTTAAAACATTTTATGACCCCCCCCCCCAGACTCTCTTGCACTATACCCATCCGTCAAAAACAATGAAATGAAACGGTTTTCATTTAACACTTAACAGATTTGTTTTCTGTGAAGCTTTCACTATGAAATGTGGCAACATAAATATGCCAAAAGCTCAGAAAGCCCAGACTGAAACATTAGCAATGTTTTGTTTTTCCTAAAAAAAAAAAAAAAAAGAAGCGTGTAAACCCATGACACTATTTGCTTTCACATTCTGTTCCCATTCCTCCCACATGCATTAGGAGCACAGTCGATCGAATCAAACATCCCCTGAAAGAGTCCCGTACTTTGTCCCTCTCTCTGCATGCCGACCATACAAACACCCCCCCCCCCCCCCCCCCCCCCACGCACAAATACTTAATCCTCCCAAATCCAGACAGGAAATGCCCTCGTCAGTAGAGCAGAATGCTTTTGACAGACCCCCCGCTTCTCTTTCTCTTTCTTTCTTTTTTTTTCTCTCTCTCTCTCTCTCTCTCTCTCTCTCTCTCTCTCTCTCTCTCTCTCTCTCTCTCTCTCTCTCTCTCTCTCTCCTCTCTCTCTCTCTCTCTCTCTCTCTCTCTCTCTCTCTCTCTCTCTCCTCCCCCTCTGCAGAATGATATATGTTCCCTCTACCAACCATCTGGAAACAGTTAGCCTGTGAACGTTTGCACAGGGCCAATAAAAACACGTCTATCAGCAGTGGAGGATGATCCAAGCCCGCTATCAGAGGGGGAATATATATATATATATATATATATATATATATATATAGATATATATATATATATATATATATATATAGATAGATAGATAGAGGACAAGTTGTTTGCTTTCACTTTCTGTTGCCGATATGTGCGTTCGTTGGGGACAATCAGATACTCGTACATTCTCCATGTTATTATGTCTTTTAAGAGAGTAGCTAATTTAGCTCAGTCCTCAGATGACCCACGTATCTTAATACCAGACATCCTGAGACTCTTCTGTCTGCAGAACAAAGCTGCTGGGTTTAAAATGGTGGAGACTTAAACACTCTGAGAGAGAGAGAGAGACAGAAAGGCTGCAGAGCTGATTAAAGGGAAACACCGACAGAGAAGAAGAAAGATGTGATTAAAAACAAAAGTACCGTTGGAATTAATGACGCCGTAAAGATGCGACACGTTCGTTTCAAATATATTAATATTGGATGAGTTTCTTTTCATTTGAGCCGACGCACGCGAGGATTTCTACCTTCATAACTTTAGATAAATAAGTTAAACATTAAGCTCACATTTCTCCGTCTTCAAAGTTACAGTAAAACTGCATGTACTTTAACCCTCTCTTAAGTACTCTGGACCTAAATACCTCATTCAAGGAAGATTTGAGCAGAGTTGCAGAGATGTGGGAAGAGATTTGGTTTTGTTTTGAAGCTCCTACTTTTTGAGTTTAAACCTGAAAACAATTAAAATAAATTAAACTGGCAAATGTATAACAAATGACATCCGGTATGTTGTGGCCTTTGGGGGGGGGGGGGGGGGGGGGAACAGAATCCGTTGTGAGGAATGAGTCCCAACAATCAGCACAGCGTTGAGAAAGTGTGTCCTCTAGTGGCGCACGTGCTCCAGCACCTCAAGCTTCAAATTCAAACGCAGGCAAGATACAAAAATTAAATAAATTAAATGTATTCAAATTAAATAAACTTATTCTTTTCTTTCATTTGTTGCCTCAAAAAGATGTTTGTCATCAAAGAGAAAAAAAAAATCCAGCAAAACTCCAGAAGTTTTCATATTGTTCTTATAATTCAATTCAAGCAATTACACAACAAATTAAACACAATGAAGGGTAAAATACTGCAGTTTTTTTTTTTCCATTTCAGTAACGTTAACGCAAAAGACAGTAAAACTCCGTTCTGCGTCGTTTGCGTTACAGCACACATGCATCGACGGCGTTCACAGCAGGTCTTCTGTGAGCTACACACTACCAACTCAAATCAGATTTTCACAGCTTTGAGGTCAAATTTAAGCAGAATAAATGAGCTTTGCTTCAACGCTTTTAAGTTACATTCTGCCGTCAGAAGAAAACAGACAATTCACAGTAAAATGATTGCAGCACACGTATGGCTGGTGCGGCGTACTGGAGTTGCGCGTTAAAGTAATCCTCGAGCATAGCAGTGACTGTGGTCATCAGCGTCACAGGCTTACAATATAACAACAACAACAAAAAAAAAAAAAGGATCATTTGGTACAAACCCAGAGACGCTCACACACACACACACACACACACACAGGAATCATAAGGCACCTGTATCTTCCTTTACAACACGGCGGTACTAATTAGTGCAAACATAAGCTGTGAATAGCATTCAAGCACATTCGACGCGTTACGTCCTGACCCGTGTTCAGACATAGTTCATCCTCTGTTTCACTTATTGCACAAAACCTTACTGCTGATTAGAGTTTAAAAAAAATTAAAAATAAAGTTCAGATTTGATTCATGAACTGAAATAAAAGTGAAACTAAAAATATGAGCGATGAGAGATAAGTTATCAGGCATTAGATTCAGACAGATATTTAAAGCAGTGTCCAGACTACTGGAGCTCGGTGGTCGTGTTGTAGTTTCATAAGTCTTCATGTGTGTTTTTTTTTTTATTTTTATTTTTTTTTTTTTTTAAATATGATGAACACAAACCTGACTTCACTCCCTCCAGAGTACCTGTTTATCTGTTCATCTTTTCTAAAAAGACAGACAGCCTTTTTTTTTTTTTTTTTACCTTTCTGTACTCCAGCGCACACAAAACGCAACAATGACTCTGAGATTAAAGTGCTGACTCGCCGCTTTAATTCAAGGGCGTTTTCAACCACATCGGATGGACAGTTGGGAGTCGTTAGCTCGTCTTAAAAAAAAAAAAAAGGTTCTACGAGTCCCACACTGATCACCCAAAAAACGAGACGTGAAAATGAGCACGTTAACCTCAGTTATTGTTCGCTTCGAGACCGCAGAGACAAAACGTCGCCATCCTAAAACATAAAGGCCGCACCGTGTGCCGGCCTGGGGCTTCAACCGCAAATAAGAAACATCCGAGTCGTCACATCCAGCTGACGGTGAAGTTCTGACTGAGGTTGAGACCGAGATCTGCAACCGTCAACACCTGCAAGAGAGAAGACGCATCGTTTCAGCATGAGAGTTCCTCCATTCTGATAAAAAACTAATCAAACTGCTCATGTACTGCAGAAGAGCAATATTGAAGTTATGTGAAACTCGCCTGCTGCAGCGCTGTGGATTCAGCACTTTGTATTAAAACTCCAGCAAACACCAGCGCCGTCACACAGTGGCCGAAAAGTAACCCAGTACATTTCCCCAAGTACAGGTAATACACGTTTAGTTTTACTATTTCATGCGTAATACTTCTACTTCACTATATTTCAGTAATACTGCACTTTCTACTTTTATTTACCAGTTATACTTACTTTTCAGATTAAGATTATACATAAAAAAGTAGGTTATAAAATAAATAAACTACATTTAAGTCCTGCTTTCATGTGTGAACAATAATGATCCAATAGATTAATGATATAGAACTGACATTCTGCATAATGAGTACTTTTACTTAAATACACGTTGAATGCCGGGCTTGTACTGGAGTGTTTTTACAGTTTTACTTCAGTAAATGCTATTAATACTTATATTAACTATATTTATATTATATTAACCACTGCTGACGCGTAAAAGGTGAAATAAACAATGTCACCGCTGGAGGCAGAAATCTCCAGAGAGTAAAACGGATCTACGCGATTCAATCACAGAGAACCTGGAGAAACCACATCCCTGTTAGATCCCCACATGATGAGTCACCAGGGACGTCTAGCGCTTTATGACTCGGCGTGAACATCGAGCACGACCACAGCCTCCAGGTGGTTCACCCCCCCCCCCCCCTCTCTGACCTCACCTGGTTGGCTCTGTACGTGAACGCCGCATCTTGGGAGTTCACCAGCACTCTGCTGGGCTTCTGCTTCACACCGTAGAAGGAGGCCGTCTCCACGGTGATGTACGTTGCCTCCACGTTGCTATGGAGCACCTGTGACGTCATCACGTTCTACGGAGAAAAAAAAAAACGAGCAGATGGACGGCGGCGAGTTAACATCGCTTTCAAATGCAGTTTGAAAGATTAATGAGTTTGAATACAAAAATGTCTAAAAGCTTCTCTGTAAACACAAATAACAATGGGCATCAATGAGAGCTCAGCCTCGGTGGACCAGAATGCACTGCTGCCAAAAAGTATGTTGTGCTTTCAGTAAGTTTCTCTTCATCGGCACACACAACCTTGAGCTCAATCAAACAACTACAGACGCAGCTTGTGGAGGCGTGGGCACCTGAGCGACGTTGAAGACGATGTAGGAGTACAGGTCGTTCTCGTACGTGTCGATGCTCTCCCCGTCGTCCCAGAACACATCTCCGCTGGCTGAGCCGTCGTCGGACAGAGCCGAGACCAGATGGAGAGGCTGACCGCTGCTCACCCACAGCGTCAGGTTGGGCGCCTGCACACACGAACGAGGAGAGAGGCAAACGAATGTGACGTTACAGACTTCTGATTGTCAGGGTTGACTTGGCAGATCCACAGAAAAAGGACCCAGGTTTGATTCCGTCGTTTCATTCCATAACCCCCGATCTTTCTACACTGCCATCTCTCAAATGAAGGCGAGATGCCAAAAAAACATTTCTTTAAAAAAAATGTTTTTGTTTTTCAGGCTTAGCCTAAAAAAGGTTTTCACTGGAACTACTTTCCCCCCAAAGAAATAGTCCCAATTAAAAAGGCTTAATAGATGCTAGATGAGTACATGTGGTGTTATTCATGTCTATGGCATTTTCAGTGTTTGTGAAACGGAAGGAAAAACTTCACCTCCACTACTTTGGAGGCAGCAGCAGCAGATTTAGATGCAGAAATCTCTGCCATTGAGCTCTCACTTCTATGCATCAAAAGCACAAAAGAAGAGGACTTCTGTCCAAATCTGTACAGAGTTAAGGGGCCTTAAGTTGAGGAAAAAAAAAATTGAATAATTCAGAAACTGAACAACACTGTAATTTGAACCAAAAGCTATGTTTACCTGTGTTGGTGTTATAGAGCCCTCGCGCAAATGCAGGTTGATCTTATCCAGAGGTGCATGGAGTCGAAGGTCTTCACCTTTACTGCGCAGAGAGTCGCCCTGGGAAGTAGACCGTCACATGTGCCCATAAGTATTTACACCATTTTGGTTCCCGACTCATACAACACCGTGTACTCTGTGGTACCGTCACTGCATAGTTTGACAGGGTACCCCTTATGAATACGCTTCAGTTCCCACAGAATCTCTGAAGACACTAATGATTCCACTGTAACTGCTTTCAGTGCAGATCTTCATGAATCATTTACAATGAAGCTCATTTGCACAGAAAGGGGCAGATTTTGACAAATAGTTGAAATATGCACAAATTGCACGGGAGCACCGGGACGCTATTTGCTCGGCAGCGCAGTTAGAGGTGCATTTCACCGGTTTGCAGGTGACATTTTTGACAGTTTGATAGTTTTTGATAGTTACACCGTTACTTTTTGTCTGATTTGCGCAGGTTTAGAAGTCAGAAAAGCCATAAAAAAAAAATCATCCTTTTGTGGATTTGTGTTCCCGTCTGAGTGCCGAGAGGTAGTGCGGGTCTCACCGTGTAGTAGTCATACCACAGACCCTCTGGGAAGTAGCCATCCACGTAGTCGACTCCCGGATCCAACACCGGTGTCACCAATAAACTCTTCCCCCACAAGAACTGTTTGTCAATCCCATATGTTCTTATGTCTTTGGGGAACCTTTGGAGGGCACACAGGACATTTGACAAGTAAGGCAACGATGCTCCCAGTCCACACAAAGTAAAGAAAATCAAATACTTACTCAAACATTAAGGGCCGTGCGACAGTGTGTCCGTGTACGTGCGCATGATGGAAGAGAGTGTACAGGATGGGGAAGAGGGAATACCGCAGCAGCAGAGCCTGCTTCATGGCTGTACGAGCCAGAGGGCTGAACGCTGTCGGGTCCTGAGGCTGTAAACGAAACAACAACAACAACAAAAAAAAACAACAACTAAGTAGCACTTCTTCAGCAGACCAGCTCTGGACTTTGGAGCTGCGGTGTTAAGATCTTACCTTCATGTCGATGGCGTTGTGGTTGCGCGTGAAGGGATAGAAAGCTCCCAGCTGCGTCCAGCGGACACAGAGCTCCTCCTGCGGCTCCTCGCTGAAGCCACAGATATCTGCTCCCACCAGCGGGATGCCAAGAAGGTTAAAGGTCAAGATACCTGAGGGAGACAAAAGGAGACAAAGGAGACAAAGGAGAGGGGGTGAGCAACATCGGGAGGACATGGAGGGGGAAAAACTGGAGAAAGATAAGACACTTAAAAGGATGGATAGTTCCTCTTCATCCTCATTATACTGTAGACTAACATGTGAAACCATAATACAGATCTTTACAGTCGCACAACCTTCAAATGAGTAGTTCTACAACAATATAAATGTGTCATAAAACACGATAAATATACTCCAAATTCAAAATCTCCCCAACTTCTGTGAAAATGCATCCGGGATGGGTCTTTAGCTTTAGCTCCTTAGCTAGCTTCTGCTTTCCTCGCCAGGTTAGTTGCTAACTTTTGTCCGTCGGGCATTAGTAAGCAGCGAGTCTACAGCAGGTGTTTGCCTCTCTTTGTGTTCTATAGCTGTAAAAATGTGCAACCCAAATGCGTCTCACCTGCTATCGAAGTGTACAGATCTTTCCACTGGCTCCGGTTGTCTCCCAGCCAGTGACCAGAGAACATCCCCTGGCTGGGGAAGGTGGAGCGAGAGATGACGAACGGCCTCTTTGCCAGGATCCGCTTCAGAGCGCTGGACACGAAACAAGCAAAGACAAGAGGACAGGAAGAAGAGTTAGGGAAAGGAGCGCGGAACAAAGAAACAGCAGTTCAGTCGTGCGTCGGTGTGCGTTGGAGGTCTCGACCTTGCAGACGCCTTGGCTTCCATCAGTCCATAGAGGCTGTGCATGTTATAGTGAACCGACTGCTTTTGCTGCGCGGTGGCACACACAGTTTTAGCTCTCAGCAGACCTCCGAGTATACCTGAACAGGAGAAAGACACAGTTTAACATTTTGACTTGATTTTGTTTGTTGCGAGATTTGTGCTTGAGATCCCTCACCGGGTGTGTAAGGAGGATTTTCAAGACTGTTTGAGGGACAACCATTGGTGGACCCGTCCAGGAAATTTGACGGCTCATTCATGTCCTAAATTAAAAAATAAAATTAGACGAAGGTCAAGGAGAAGATGTACATCGTGAAGTGCAGAGAGTCAGTTCTTCCCCTACTTACGATCCATAATCCATCAAACGGCACCTTCTCGTGGAACCTCTGAAGGTTGTCGAACCACCACTCATGCGTCACATCGTCAGAGAAATCAGGATACGCCGTCAGACCGGGCCACACCTGCAGGACGAGAGGGACAGTCGTATTTCTAATGCACCCAGAAGCAGTACACGCGCGTTGGGTTAGCCTCATTTGTGCTGCATCATTACAGGGCCTCACCTTCCCGATGAGCGTTTTCCCTTCGGCGTCTTTAATAAAAACGTTTCTCCTCAGCCCTTCGTCGTACGGCCAGTAGGAGCCCTCGGGCTGCGAGCTGCTGATACCCGGGTCCTGCAGGTCCGAGAGACACAACCGTCAGACAAAAACGCTCCGAATCGGACGCGCGCATGTTAAAAGCAAACGCAAACTCCTGCGTGTACCAGGATCATGACGTAGCGCTGGTCGTGAGCGTGAAGGTCCTTCACCAGATCCGGCAGCGTGCCGAACTTTGTCGGGTCGAAAGTGAAGTCCAGGAATTGGTCCATGTAGTCGATGTCGTTCCACTGGACGTCCTGTGAACCAATCAATCAGATCATTGATGTTAACAAAAGAACCGAGAAACAAAGGAATCCTGACACACAAACAGTCTGCAGGCTCAACTGTACCTGGGGTATCCCATAATTCCTCAAGCTCTTGACAACCTCCCAGGTGGAATTGCTGGTGTTGTAACCCCAGCGACAGAGATGGTAGCCTAAAGCCCAGTAGATGGGCATCGTCGGGTATCCTGTGAAAAGATGGAGGGATGAGGAGAGTTCACATCCGTACATCTTCATGGACATAAAAGACGAATATTTTCCAATTATTTTATCCTTAATGATGTGACCGTTGACATCCCTGTGAATCTATTTTTCCATTCTCACGCCACACCAAAGCAAATTCTCTTTTTGTATGTGAAAACCCACTTGGCAATAAAGTGGTTTTTGACTCAGAGAGAGGACGTCATCAGGAACAAATGCAGAACTTGAGGGAAACAGAAACAAACTCTGGTGTTTGGAGGATTACACACAGCGGACAGGAGACACACTCTGTGGATCAAACTGCCACAAAAACACTCACGTATACCTATTTAAAGTTTGTCTTCTGTTCATGTATTTCATGTTCATCAGTTTTCTCGGCAGTGACCCATTGACCTTTTAAATGTCTTCCCCCCCCCCCCCCCCCCCCCGAGTCTCACCCAAGACCGCGGCATAAAAGTGTTCATCCCAGCAGACTCCTACTGACCTATGACCTCCACATACTGTCCAATCACGGAAGCAGGATTGGGACCGAGGAAAACGTAAAAGTCAAGGATTCCTCCAATGGTGCGCCAGGTGAGGGCCGGGGCGGGCTGCAGGGCCGCATCTGAGGAAACAGGAAAGAAAATACTGCTGATGAGACATTTGTAAGAAAATCCTGCAGAGTAAGCTACAATTAGGACAGCGAGAGCATGTCTGTGAAGGGATATTAGGAGTAACTCAGAATCAAATGTACAGTTGTATCAATATTTTAAAATAAGCAGCTGATCGTCCCTTCTCCCGGAGAAACAGATGGAAAAGGAACATCATAACGTTTGAAGATAATCTTCAATATTCTGTTTTCATAAAGTCGCTCAATGTTTCTTCATATGAAGCGCAGACTGACCCATCGCGTTGCTGTTCAGCAGGAAGAAGCCGTGCGCGTCGCCTCCGTCCTCCATCGCCAGGTAGAAGGGATGAGCTCCGTACAGGTTCGTCTGCTCCTACGTTTGCGGACCGGGACACAATTAGGATTTGGACCAAAAAGGTGAACTGCAGCAAATGTTGACTGTTGTTTCGGGTGGCCTTTTCACACAGGAGACATTTTGTAGGAAAAGCACAGGTGTGAATGAAAGAGTTAGCGACGGCTCGGTTCCGTCAAGCGTCTCTAAAAGCTATTTGAGTGAGCCAGCATGCGCGACACCAAATCACATCCTTTTAGCACATACTGCAGCCGCCCTAATAAAGTACGCACTGCTGCATGCAGTATGCATTCAGTCGGGACTTGTACTTCTTCATGACACGGCCGCTCGAACTCTGACACGGTCGCTCATATATCAGAAGCGCAAAGGATTGTGGGTCAGAAGAGCCAGAAAAGCCAGCCGGATGTATAGATGGAACATCCTGGTATCTCTTGCATACTGCGTTTGACAGACTATGTGTTGGAACATAATAATAATAGATTATAATAGACACACTAAGTCTCTTTCTGGAATACTAAATACTTTGGTATTTATTTATTATATTAAATTGATTTAATATATTTATATATTTAAATTCATTTATATCTCTTTATTTTTTTAATTTGATATCTCTTTATTAATTTATATCTATTTATTTATTATATTACATTTATTTAATATATTTAAATGTATTTATATCTCTCTATTGTTTTTATGTATTTATTTATATCTCTTTATTTATTTATATTACATTTATTTAATATATTTATATCTCTTTCGGGCATACTAAATACTTTGGTATTTATTTATTATATTAAATTGATTTAATATATTTATACATTTAAATTTATTTATATCTTTTTGATTTTATTTATTTATTTATTTATCTCTATTTATTTATTATATTAAATTGATTTAATATATTTATTATTTAAATTTATTTATATCTTTTTTTTATTTATCTCTATTTATTTATTATATTAAATGTATTTAATATATTTATATCTCTTTCTGGCATACTAAATACTTTGGTAGTAGGTGGAACAAACACCAAAAGTCTGATTCGCTGTCGCGGCTCACTGGGACACTTTAATGACCTCGGAAATATTATTAGCAACACCTGCGCTTTTTCTTCAGCTGTGCCTAAAATGTAAAAATAAAAATGATTAAAAAAAAACGTGATTTTTTTTTTCCCATACCATAGGAGGCACATCTCTGGCCCACATGGTGAGCGTGTTCCAGTGCAGGTCATGCAGGAAGGTGGAGCGGTGCTCACCCAGGCCGTAAATGAACTGACTCTGCAGGGAGGTGGAGAACTGGAGGAACTGATCCGCATAGAAGAGAGGAGCCACAGTGGTGTTGAGACTAACAGGAAGCAGTTGAAGGAGAGAAAAGTCTTATAGTGTTAATCATCAGGATTTTCACCACGGAATGTGCTTCCAGAGAGTTTCTAGTACACAACATGAGTGCGGTTGTGATCGTCAGCCTCAGACTTACAGCACTACTCCTGTGGAGCTCCTCTTCACGATGAGACCAAACGGACTCTTTGAAAGCTCCACGATGTAGTCCGGACTGCCGGCCTTCTTGGTGGCAGCGGGAACCGAGATCGGAACCTCGAACCTCGGACTAGAGGGGTCGGTAATCTAGATTGGGAAACATGAGGAGAAGTTTGTTATCAATATACAGATCAGAGATTTTACAGCAGTATGTAATAAAAACAAAATCAAACAACAGTTTATGACAATCAAAAGGTTTGGCTCGGAGAGTATTGGCTTATCAATTTGCTCAAATGAACAAGGGGTTGACAAGATTTCTCTTTTCATGGTGGTTTTCACAGTCAACCCTAACCTTTAAATGGAAAAAAAGGGCATTGTGGTTCAAATTTAAATAAATACTCGTTAACGTATCGATCCAAATTCATTCCCTAAATAATGAAAAACAAATACAAGTCAAACGTTTCGATGCTTTTAAGGCTTTCCTTATGAGCTTTTGTCACAGAGCAAAAGGGGAAGTGCAGAGTCAGGTGATGCTTGTTTGCGGGTTTGAGAGTGACCTTTTGCCATTTCAATGTTTTTATATTGATTCATTAATTAATCAATACAAAAACATGGATTTAGTGCAGCTTTAACTTTTCAAATTTAGCCCAGGAAGCACTTTCTCAAGACTTTGACACCGTCAGCAAACGTAAGCAGCTGCAAGGTCAGCGGTTCTTCACAATATCACAGCTGCTGTGCCTGAAAAACTGTTTAAATGACTAAATATTCTCCTCCGCCTTGATGAGAATTGTCTTATAATTGATCAGCATGATTGCATGCAGCTTAAATCGCAGATGTAAAAAGTAAAGCTCTTGATAAAAAGCAGAAGCTGCACGTCCCTTCGCTCACTCACCCTGACACGTAGCCGCGTGTCCGTCTCGTGACGTATCTCCACCTCCAGAGCGAGGATATCTGCGGGGTAGTAGGTCTTCACCTCCCTGACCAGCGTACCTTTCTGTCCCAGCGATGTGTCGTTTATGGACACCAGCGAGTAGGAAGGGAAATCCTGAGGATAGAAACACCAAGGGATACCGTTTCTCCCGGACGGGCGGGCGGCAGCGGAGGAGGACGGGGCGGACGCGGGGATGAAGCAACAGTTCCTCGCCTCGCACATCTCTCGGGTCACGACCACGGCTCTCTCGGGGTAGCAGTCGAACCTCCACGCCTCGGGGATCAAGCTGCAGGCCTCTCGGCGGGAAGCGGCGGCGGCGGTGTCGTTCGCTCCCGTTTCTGCCCGAGAGTCCGGCGTTTGCGCGGGGGCCGGCGACGGGGGCCGGTGCGGCTGCTGGTTGGACGGCCGGTGCAGCCAGAACATGGTGCCCAGCAGCCAGCCTCCGCAGAGGAGCAGCAGCAGGGCGCCAATCACCAGGAGGCACGTGGTGACGGAGCACGGCGGCCTTCGGGGAAGCAAGGAGGCTTCCTCTGGCTCCGGAGCCTTGAAACACAACAAGGGGATCCCATGAGGAACGGGTTCAGAGAAGCAACCATGAGGACCCAGACTAGTCCCGTCATACATGGATTAGACAGGCAGCAAGTGTGTTATACACTGAAAACAGGGAAAACCGGCAACACAAAGGAATCCTAGAACAACTTATGAGCTGATTATTTTCTTGTATAATCGACTGTTTGGGTTGAAATTGTAACAAAATTAAAAAAAAGATCCTATTCAGACGTCTTCAAATGTCTCGTTTTGTCCAAAAACTGTCCAAAAGCATCAAACATTTAGCCGTCCATCACATACGGTGAAAAGAAAAGCAACAAATCCTCACAAGCGAGGAGCTGGGGAGTAGAAAATGATGAAATAATTGAAGCTCTTGAGAGAATAAATACTAATCAAATCAATATTATCAAACAACAAATAATGAGACTAATAACGCATCGAGATTCTAAAACATCCCAAACAACTGTCAGCCTGAAGAAAGAGCGTGAAGATTCTGCAACACTTTGAAAGCTGACTGCGGTAAACCTGTGAACTCACCGGAACGTCTTCATGCACAGGACAAGGCTCTTCTGACAGAACCGCGCCGGAGAACTGGACATCTTCCGGGTTCAGCCGCTTGTACGACACCATCCTGAGAGAGAGAGTGTGTGTGTGTGTGTGTGTGTGTGTGTTCGTCAAACTGAGTGACTGAACACACGAGAGAAAGAAAGAGAGACGGCAGAAGAAAGTTCAGTTCCATCGGGTTGGATCTCGTCTCCTGCTGTTCGGGGGCTGGTGGGAGGAGGAGTGAGCACAAGAATCTGGGACTTTTGATTCGACAGTCGATGTTGATGGTTTAATTTAAACCTCATAACAGAGGACTGAGAGAGCAGGACGGTGTGTAAGACACAACAGCAACTGTGATGCAATGGTGGAGTGTAACTAAAGCACATTTATTCAAGAATTGTACAATTTTGAGGTACTTCTACTACATATATACGTGATACATTAGGTTACTTTGCAAATTCAGATTAATAATACCAAATATTATTAACAAAATGGATGATGATGGAATATGGATTAAGATAAAACTGTACTGATCCCACATCAAAGGGATCTATACATTAGTGCATTGATAGTTATAATGCAGTAATATAATAAATAGTACTCTGAAATGGGCCATTCTGCAGAGTGAGTAGTTGTTGTACTTCAAGTATATTTGAAACACACACACACACACACACACACACACACACACAACACACATACAAACAAACAAACATACAACACATTTAAGGACACATTAAGATGCCATAGATGTGCAATAATAACACCGTCAGTAACGTACAGAGTGTTTTAAAAATCATAACTGGATGATATTAGAGTCTTTGTCTCGAGGAGTTCACACGTGAGTACATATCTTATCTGTTACTTTTAATCAAAGCGTTGTTGACTTGATGTGTTCCTCAAACACAGCACCCTCGTGACAGCGCACGTTACGTAACTTAACGTTTTGTTTATTAGGAAGGCCCATACTGATAAGGCACGTTGACCAGTTTGTCCAAAGATCATTACGCTCTAGCTATCTAACTTTAGCTAGCCACACTTTAGCTAGCCACACTTTAGCTAGCCACACTTTAGCTAGCCACACTTTAGCTAGCCATGCACAGGACAGAACATATGA
The DNA here is from genome assembly GCF_023349555.1 of Cebidichthys violaceus. Lineage (NCBI taxonomy): Eukaryota > Metazoa > Chordata > Actinopteri > Perciformes > Stichaeidae > Cebidichthys > Cebidichthys violaceus. The sequence goes on from NW_027176594.1 coordinate 1,860,317, forward strand.
ATGTCAAAGTTCACCAGGGACACATTTGACCGCTAATTAAAATGCAGTTTTGGCTGACAAGACATTAGAGTTATGAGAAAACAATTCGTAGTCGCTTGAGCGGTAACTGTTGACGTTACGTTAGTACAGTAACGCTTATTAGCGTTAGCTAACTTTTCACAACAGTGTAACTTTAGCTAACACGAGCTAACGTGAGCTAACAATGGCGTTAACATAAACACTGCTTACCTAGATACCATTTCAGTCTTACAGACAGAAAAAATACGGCGTGCGGAGCAGATCTGTCCTTTAAATAAACGTATCGTTTGCTAAATAACCCGTAAGGTCGATAACCGCAAACATCTGCATAGTGTGTTTATCTTCATGGCACATTCACTACACCTCGGAATTCCGAGAACTTCCGTTTAGAAGCCTCTGCTTCTTCTTCTTCTTCTGGTTTTTCGGCGGTTGGCATCCATTTTATTGTGGCATTACAGCCACCTTCTGCTCCGGAGTGTGGATGAGACAATATATTTACAATATTTCCCTCAAAACAAAAAAAACACCACACATACCACATTAACCTATATTTGATCTTTCATGTTTTACACACCTATAAAATCCTAGCCTCTGACAAGCACCCTTGAACCATACCCCTGCATTTCCATCATATCCTATAAAAGCCCTGTGTGTTCCTTAAGAAATATAGTGTATATATATATATATATATATATATATATATATACACACACACACATATATATACACACAAAACAAAGGTTCCGTTTGGTTACAATACGATGCGTTCAGGCTCTGTTCAGTGAAAGCCCCGCAGCAAATATTAATTTGTGTTCACATATTTGCACCTAACGCCAGTCCTAAGTATCTTTGACTTTTATTGTCCAGTATAACACGTCCCATACTATCAGACAGAGGCAGCACTTTTCTATCACAGCCTTTTAGGATGATTCTTTTATTCACAATAGCTGTTGGCCTTTAAGAGTTGTCCAAACCAGGTGAACCTCATTCATAACAGAGATACAGATTCATCACCACTTAAGGCAAAAATGGTCTTGGCCAAAAAACAAACAAAAGAAACCCTGATGAATATCACAATCCTGTTGCTTCATTACTGGCTAAAATACGTCTGACATTTCAGTAGCTCATACACACAGAATGAATTCCAGTTCCACCCGATTCATCGACTGCTCATTGGCCATTTGATACAATAATATATTTACTCTTAAATCCAATTTTCCACATACACATAAGTAGTTTGAAGGACAAATACTGCATGGAAAAAATGTGAAATCACAGACCTTAAAGGAGCCATTTGTACTACAATAAATACTATAAATGTGAGCGTGACATCTTGATTCAACTAATATAAAAAACAGCAAATATGACTTCTAAAATTGATCCTTTAACAGTTTCCAAGATTTTACCTAAGTTGTGTTATATTTGTTTGGTCATTTTGTGTGAAACATCATTTGACACGTTTTTTTATTCATTTCAGGGAGTTCAATATTTTAGCTTCAATACTTCTTCAGCGAGCCGTCACAGCGACGTCCTGTCCACAGAGGTAGTCCCTTACCCCCCCCACCCCCCACCCCCCCTCTTTGAGTTCATGTTTTACTGCCTAAAATCTTGTATAGATAAATACAACTACTGTTCTCTATGGTTCATATCAATACATCATCACTCATTTTTGTCCGCTATACACATATTAATCGGAGAGTTATCGTCGCTCTGCGATAAATCCTCGTTCCCCGCCCCGAATGCCGACTCCTCCTCGGGGTGAGTCTGCTCGTGTTTCCGTTTGTGGAGCCTGAGGCTCTGTGAGCGGCTGAAGCCTCTCCCGCAGACGTCGCAGCCGTACGGCCTCTCTCCCGTGTGGAGCCGGAAATGGTTCTTGAGGCTCGACGCTCGCGTGAAACTCTTTTCGCACTCGGGACAGTCAAACTTCTCCCCGAAGTGGATTTTCTCGTGCTCCCTCAAGCGGCCCGACTGGTTGAAGCTCCTTTCGCACACGGAGCAGTGGTAGGGCCTCTCCCCCGTGTGTGTGAGCCGGTGTCTGTTCATGGCCCCCGAGTGGGCGAAGCTCTTCCCGCAGTCCGGGCAGGAGAAGGGTTTCTCCCCCGTGTGGACCTTCTGGTGACCCTTGAGCTGACCTTTCTGGGTGAACTGCTTGCCGCACAGAGAGCACTGGTAGGGTTTCTCTCCCGAGTGAATCCGCATGTGGATCTGAAGGGCGGACATCTTGTGGCAGTCTCTTCCGCAGAGCCCGCAGCAGAAGGAGCTCTTCGTCAGACCGTCGTGACACTGGTCCTGCCCCGGTGAGGCTGGAGGACTGTCTTTATCGCTGTCGGAGACGTGGTCGGGATCCTCTTCAGACACTGTGGGAACAGAGATGAAACATGCCATTTAGTAACCCTGAAGACAAAAAACCCTCGAAAACTCATAGAAATCTTTTTGCTTATTGAAGAAATACTCCAAGCCACAAAATGACCAGCGGTCGTTTTGCTGTTGTTAAAAGGTGCTAAATAGGAGATCGGGAGCGTTTCGATTTGCCTCTCAGCGGCTCGCAGCTAACGGTGCTAACGGTGCTAACAGTGCGAACTGTGGCAGCAGTGCTGACCGAGCTAACGGGTGTTTAGCTGAGGGGGAACCGGAGGGCGGGGCGCTACCCTCTCGCCACGACGGCCTCATCAGCCGTAACCGCAGTGCAGCGGCCGTGAGCTAATCAGCGGGGCACGCTCACATGCACTAACGTGCACTAAAAGCAGGAGTGCAAGAAGAACGACACTTCCTCCCAGAATTCAAGGCAACGCGGGGGGTGAATAGCCGATATACACAAATGGTCATTTTGTGGGCGGAGTATTCCTGTAAGACACCGATCACTGTGGAATTCCACGATGGACAGGCGTCTACGGCTGCCCGCTCACGGGAAACATGTGCAATATAGAGATAATGTTGAATATAGTGATAATGATGTTACTTGCGATGAATAAACAGATATGTAAGGGTACTCATTTCTGTCTTTCTGCTGCTTGTTGAATTTTAAAAGATGATTTTCAAACATTCTTTTAACTGAACACAAACGACAGCAATAGAAAAATGAAAGCGTATTCAATTTTAAGTGCAGTTTTCAACTTTTCACCGTTATTGTGAAAGTTAACATGGCGATGACGATATAAATGCTAAGTGTTGTACAGCACCACACCTGTCCCAACCTTCAAAAAGTCCACAGGTGCAATGTTCATTTTCCTGCCATCTCTATGAGAACAAGACACGGGTCTCATAGACTCATCAAAGGTCTTTGACTAAAAGATGCAATGCTTCACAGTTAGTCCCCGAAAGAATCAACTATTCTGTCCAATTTGTCATAGGAAATTATTTAAAAAAAACCAATGGATCATATAAAATCCCAAATGAGCCTAAAGACGAAACACAAAATCTCCACTAACCACAAGTGCAGAGTTCACAAAGCAGTCAGTCAGAGACAGCAAAGAGTCAGTCAGAGTGAACTGAAAGAGACACGGTCCACTTTTTATCATTTCAAATATCACTCTCTAATATAAGCAGAGAGTGATGGCTCTCTCTCTCTAAGGAACCACCGTTGCTTGTGAGACAAACACAATATAAAAAAAAGGCAGCTTTTAAAAAAGCATTTTAAATCAAGAATTTAGTTTTAACTCTTAATTAAATAATAATATGATAATGAAATCGGTCTGACAGAAAAATGAGAAGCCTGCTGCTATAAGCTTGAGGTAAGTTGGGTAAACTCACGATGCGTCTTCACTAAAGTAACTAAATCTGAAAATGTGTCTTTTTCTCTCCTTTAACTGGGTGGTGAACATTTTCCTGTTCCAGTGTGAACAGAACCTTTAAAAGCTCCAGTGTGAACACGCTGCACTTTCACACACAAACGCTGATCTCTTGAATTACCCAGTGTAGTGTGGATGAAGTCTCTGCACACATGGAGAAAAAAAAAGGGTGAAACGAGAGAAGAGTGGGAGGAAACCAGTGAGGGAGAACATGATTTAATCCAGTCACTCAGTGGAACGAGGTCCCGGTTAATGACTGGAGTAAAGACAGAATCGTTGTTTCTAATGCGAGAGACACTTGGACTCCTGTAAAAACGACCTCCTTACTGTTAATAAGTTCATCTTCTTCCTCCTTCACTGTAATCCTAATGTCTGTGTTGCCGTCCTGATGCTGCTCTTCAGTTTCCTCCTGCACCGTGCAATCCTCACTACCGGACAGCTGGCCAGGAGCTTCTTCTGCACAACACAAAGGAAACCAAAAAATAAATCACCATCAAAGGCATTCACGTTCCTTATATTGTATGAGAAGGGAGGTCTGGAATCTCACGTACCGCACAACGGTTCCTCCTCTTCCTCCTCTTTCACGATTACATTCACATGTGGACTGGAAACGACGTCCTCCGGTCGCTCTTCTGGCTCTTGCGGGTTGTTTTCACGCTCGGCTGCTTTGTCACAGTGAGGACCCTCCGAGGAAGGGGGCTCAACTGCACCGGGCAAACTCTGACTGACCGACACCTATAAAGACAGTTCGGTAGGAACGAATGGAAACAATGGTGTTAAGAGGTCGTAAAGAACTATATGAATGCAGGAGAACAAACAGTGAACATTTCAATCAAAAGGGGAAAAAGGTCTGTGTGTGCCGTCTCTACCTCAGAGCTGACGCTGTCGGCCAGGTCCGGCTGCGACGCTTCGCCGGCTGCAGCTTGAACCGGGTCCGAGACGACGTCCGTGACCGATCCGTTCTTGTTCTGCGTACACGACCGCTTGTGGTTTCTCAGAGTTCCCGCCAGTGAGAAGTGCCTCCCGCAGTCCTCGCACGTGTACGGCTTCTCCCCCGTGTGGATCCTGGTGTGCCTCCGGAGCTCTCCCGGAGCCACGAAGGACTTATCGCACTGCGTGCAGCTGTAGGGTTTTTCCCCCGTGTGAGTCCGCATGTGTGTCGTCAGCGTCCACTGCTGCGCAAACGTCTTCCCGCAGTCGGAGCAGTGGTAGGGCGTGATGCCGGTGTGGAGGCGCTCGTGTCTCACGAGCGTACCCGACAAGGCGAACCGCTTGTCGCAGAAGGAGCACTGGTAGGGCCTCTCTCCGGTGTGAGTCCTCTGGTGATCTCTCAGCTCAGCGGCCGAGTTGCAGCTCTTGTCGCAGTCCGAACACGGGAACTTCTTCCTCGTGAAGCCCGCCACGACCTCAGAGTGCATCGCCTCCAAGTGCGTCTTCAGATGCCAGTGGCGGGAGAAGCTCTTCAGACAGATGGAGCAGTGGTACGGCCTCTCCCCGGTGTGTGTCCGCCGGTGCAGCCGGAGCTCGCCCTGGCTGGCGAATCTTTTCTCGCAGAAAGTGCAGGGGAAGGGCTTCTCGCCGGTGTGGACCCTCTCGTGGATCATGAGCAGCCCCTTCTCCGGAAATCTCTTCTCGCACATGGAGCAGGGGAACGGCCTCTCTCCCGAGTGAGTGCGTAAGTGGCGCTGAAGTTTGGAGGCGTAAGGGAAGTCTTTCCCGCACACGGAGCAGCTGTGAAGAGACGGAGGTTTTTCATTCTCGCTCTGGTCGAATGTCTTGGAGGGAGTCTCTGCGGGCAGGACGCCGGGGACGGCGCTCTCTCCTGTGTGAACAGAGAGACGAGAGACAATTGTGTTTAGGAAACGGCTCCAAAGCAGTTTGTCCCTGAGCGCAACGAACAGTGACGCTGATGTTCAGACATACTGTAGGTCAGTAAGGTGAGGACTCATTGAATTATGTCAAAGGCATGAAATTGAACATTTGACAAATTTGAAAAAGAGTGCTCATACTGAGATTTACTACAGGCTGATTACCTAGAGTCGCTATTGGGAGAGAAAAAGTGGGATCGTACATGTCTTCTCTGTGTGCAAGCCGTCAGATGTGGTGCATTCAGGTTCCTTCATGCACTCACATCCTAACCCTAAGGCCTTTGGTTAAACTTGTCTTTTCATTGAGATCCGACCAGTCAGCCGAGGTGGTCTGGCTCCTACTGTGTGGACATCTCAGAGAGGTTTGGACAGCAGCATGTGGGCACAAATGCAGACGATTTATCAAACTCAGGTTTTCACATCATCTCTCCCACACACACACACACACACACACACACACACAAAACTCCCATGTGTGTGTGTGTGTGTATTTCCTGAGTGAGCGCAAAGAGCAGAGCGGAGAGGAAAACCGAGGCTGGAGCACAGCTGACACCTGCTGTCTGACTCCTGTTAAGTTACTGCTGATGAAAACCCAACATTTCCTGATGTTGCTGCTTCAAAATAAAAGCCTTTAAAATACTGTTATTGTGAAGAACTTCTAGAAAGTTTATCACCAAATTAGCGGAGCTTTGTTATCGACTATTATATTATACTGTGAAGAGGAAGCGGCTGAAATAACGAGGGATTTGCACGCATATAGATGTTTATCCTACGTGTAACATTTTGATATCATTAATTCTCAACACTTAAAACAAGTCAACATCTTATCATTTAAATTAGCTCCTGAGAAAATCTAAACATGTCAAACTTTCGGGCAGTTGTGCGAGTAACTGGCTGCCATCAGACCTCCGCAGCAGAGAGCTGGAGGTAAAATTAGCATGCCATATTTAGATGTCCCAAAGTCATTTTTACCATCTTAGATCTAATATTACCGCGTTTATGTGTGACTGTTGCTGCCAAAGTTACAGACTGACGTATTAAGATCGTCGCTAATGCAGCCAGAAGTGTGAATTCCCTAATTAATCACACTTACAGATAATTGAATCCAGATGTTACAGGGGTTCCAAAGAAAAAAGGGGGAAACACCTGTCTGATGTTTAGCAACGCAATAAATATATTGTTTGTATCGGCAACGTCATTGACGTATGCAGAGCGACGCCACAAACTACAAAAGTTCCGAGTCTACTCAAAATATGAAGCTTCACAGAGTTAGTGTTTATTACACGCCTGTCAGACTGGACCGGCGCGACAAAAAGCCACTCAGCGAACACTCACTGAGATCTGAGAAATCCACTTCTTCTCCGTCAGAGTTGATCAGGCCTCCGATTTCTTGCGGTTCCTCCTCTGCGAGGATCACAGCCGGTCCGAAGACCTCTGGGTTTTCAGAGCCCATCTCTCAACGATTCAACCTTACAAGAGGTGGGAAAAAAAAAAAATCAAAGAGTCAGTAAACGGACATTTCAGATGACAATTCAATTCACAGCAAATCACTGAGAGAAAACACATTCAGCGACACTTGTCGTGTATCGTTTGGACTAATGCGTTTCGGGTCATTTGCAATATTAACAAGCATCCTCTGCGTTGGATAATGACGCATGTGTCAATAATCATAGTCCTGTTACAGATCAAATGATTTCAACCATTACGAGCATAAACCAAAGACAGATCTGACAGATAAGACTTCACTTTCCTTAACTTGTTAACATAATCCCCCATATATCACATTCAAGGTTCTTTTGATTAGGATTAAAGAAGTATTTCAAACATTTGGTCCCAGTGGATAAATCCAGAGCAGATTCCCCTTAAACAAAATGCATTCACTGACTGTCGTTTTTCCTTTTATTCCATTCTGGGTCGATCTAGATTTAACTAGATCTAGATTTTAGGGGAAGTATTCGTGTGTCCCCTCCACAACAGAGTGCCTCGACCCAGGAAGACATTCATCCCCCCCCCCCCCTGCTCAAGGACACTTCAGCAGGGCGGATGATTTGTTGTGACAAGAGGACTGAACCTGGCTGAGGCCCGATGGACAGTCTACCTTAAAAAAACAATGTTGTCGTACAGCACAATGAAACTGTTCTAGTGTATAATGCCATCAACATAATTGCCGTTACTGTGCTTTCAAGTGGTTGAACGTCAAGAGGAAAGCACGAGAAACCTCTTCTTCGGGCATCTTGCACAGAGCAGCCCAGTTGACGTTAGCTCAGTAGCATTAGCTTGATGACACTCATCTTTGCTCCATCCCTTTTAACCCCCCCTCTCCACACATTAATTGTAGTTTAAGTTGAGCAGCAACCTCATTGACAAAAACCTGTTGTGGGATGGTTTGTGTTACAGTCACAGCCATCGTATCACGAGCACCCCGGTAGTGCAGACCCTAGTATTTGACCGCTGAATGAATGACGGTGACCAGCGCTTTGGTCAACGACCACCTCAGCCTTTGAGGAAACTGTTATTAGCCAGCTAGCCGCTGGCGTTCAATAGCATTGCAGACACTAGCAATTAGCTAACGGTTAACAGCCCCCTTAAGCTACAGCCGCAAGTCAACAATAACAAACAGTCCCGACAGATTCACCATTCGAGTCCAACGTGAAAATAACACGTCACGTCTTCTACACACATCACAGCCACTCGCTAACTCAGCTAGCTAAACGTTTAACAACAGACAATAGACATTTTGACCAACCTCAGCATTGATTTTTCCCCCTCAGGTAAAAAAAAAAAGTAGTCGCTCGACAGAAGTTTATTGAAACGACTTGGTAAATGTTCTACGTCTCTCTCATTTTCATGCTCGATTATGTTCAAGCAATGTGTCAAATTATTGGCACCTAAGTAATGAGTTAAGTTAAATAAGCGTTTGGCTCTGATGATAACCTTTCTAGCTTTAGCTGCTAGCCACTTAACAGTAGTGTGAGAACTTCCGGTTGGCTTTTAGCACCACAATAAAAGCCCGAATAATATAACTTATTTTATTGTAGTCTCTTATAGACTTTTATGTTCTTTAATCATAAGTCATTAATAAATCAGCTCCGCTCAGTCCTGGTTCTGGTTCTCTCACTGCCTCCCTTCCCTCCAGCGGGACCAGCACTACGTCCTGGGTCTCCAGCAGCGTGGTGTCTGTGTTGGCTCCCAGAGAGGAGGAGCTCTGCTCCTGGCTTCCAGAATATGCTGTTAACATGACCCCTTTCAAATATGGCATATTGTTATATTCGTAATAATAGTGAAATATTAGCGTGCATGTAAAGGTAGTCTGACTTTGAGTTCAGGCAACAGGAAGTGCAAAGATTCAGACTTATTTCTGGGTTTTAGGACTCATTCTTGCAGCATTGTAAACCTGAAATATCAGTCGTTTTAAGAGCAGTAGTCATAGTTTCAGTGGTATTAGTAATAGCAGTAGTACTATTAATTGTAGTGGTAATATTTTCAATACAAACACGGCAGTTTCCTGCTGGGAAATAAGTTAATTTATGATTCAGATTTAAACTTTTTTACATTTTTATGTATTCATTAATTTTGATAATAATACTCCGTTGCAGCCATGTTTTGCACATCTGATGTCTCCTGTGCTCCTCCTCAGGGATGCTCTAAATCCGCCGTGTCGGACGCCGCCCAGCTGTCGTCTCAGTCCGAATCACTCAGAACATCAACTCGGCCTCGAACAATGTAATTGGTTTAATAATAAACATCTATTTTTTTGCAGACTCCTTCCGACAGTTCTGCATTTTCAACATCCCCAAGTCCCTCAAATCCACAAGTCTTTCATTGTCAACCAACCAATCTACTTCTCTGTCAATTCAATTTATTTTTGTAAAGACCAAAATCACAAATTACAAATTTGCCTCAGAGGGGCTTTACAATTTGAAAAGGAAGAACTCCCCCACAAATCCCTTTAACGGGGGGTAAAAGAGGGAGAGACCAGTGGGAGAGCAACAGAGGAGGGATTCACTTCCTCGTCTCTGTCGAATCCGTGACCGCATCTGCAGAATGAAAGAGATATTAAGTTAAAGGGTTTCACACTTAGCTTTCCTGCCACACCTGTACATCTCTACACCCAAAGTATAAAACCGTCTGTGGTTGTGCATTCATACCCTTTACAGGTCCTGGTGCTCAACATCTGGAAGGCGACGTGGGCATTGACGGGGCAGGTGTAGCTGTACCCCATGTTGACTGCCGTCGTCTCCAGGTCGGCGGACAGAGACGTCAGGTTGTCCACAACGCAGTTGAGGAACTCGTGGGCGTCCTGCACAGAAACAAACGGAAGGTGGAGATATTTTTTTTACAAAAAATTGTAAAAGTATTCAAGTGTTGTGTATAGTGAATAAAAAGCGTACTAACTTTCTGACCTGCCATGCAGGTGTGTTATTGTTGCTCACAGGTCCGGTGTTGCCGGCTTGTCATCTCATGCTGAAAAGGCAAAAAGCATGCGTTCGTTTTTAATTGCTGCTATATTGCAGTGTGTGTTTATCTGCATCTTTAATACGAATCTTTTTTCTTTTTTTTTGCATTAAGACGGAGCTGTTCTCTTACTTTTCTTGACGTAGAATAACAGGTATGCTGTCTGCCGCCGCTTTTTAAAGACAGATTTGCCGGTTGTCTTGGTGACGCGCTCGTCATCATAGGTGAGCCAGCGGTCACCTGGCCTGTCACCTCCATAGGCTGTGTCACAGATGTAATGGCCTGAGAGGAGAGGACACATTTGTTTACGGTACATCTGAAGAGGAAGTGGACCGTTAAGCCTTGAAACTTGATTCGTTTTCAACAAGTGCGACCGCCAAACGCAGCCTAACAACTTACCAGACTCAGCTGTGGAGCCAAAATGGCTGACGATGCTCACCAGTGAGTAGTCAGTTGTCGTCTAAAAAAAGGTCACAGGTACCAACAATTAGCAACACATGCAGACAGCAGGAACTGAGTATTCGATTTCTGTGTTTTTCTCCGAATCTTTCTTCTAAGCTGCATTCTCTTTACTGAACATCATCTTTACCTGATTATCGATGCTGGATCTGGAGTTCACTTTCAGATCCCTGGATATCTCGACGGGGGTTTTCACCTTCTCCAAGTCATACGACGCGGTGAATCTGAACCTCTTTAGGTGGAGGATCAGGACGCTGTTGACAGGAAAGAGGAGGAGGAGGAAGAGGGTCAGATCTCAGATTGACAGAGGAAGACAGAAGGAGGTGAAACCGCTTTGCCTGACACCTGATGCACTATGGTGATGGACGAGATTACTCACTCTGGCAGGGTGGAGAAGGAAACCCGCTGCACAAAATGCAACAGATACTAACTGACGTTCACAATAAATCCCATATTGTCGTTGCTGTCATTTTAGCCCAACGGCAAAGGCTTCATAGGAACCACTGTCACTCTTACTGTTAGCTCCCTTAAGCTAACTAGCATCACTCAAAACACTGGATGTAGGTCGTTTTTCCTCAAAATACCTCTTCTTACACTTTTATTACGTGTTTGAAATTATGAGTGTACATCATTCTCATATTAATAATAACAAGTTGTGTCCCAGTAAAATAGTAACAGTAAATACATTGAGCTAAATGTTTCATCTGTGCTTCAGTCTCGGTTTTGTTTATTTAGACATAGATGTCATTTTTTGGTTGCAATCTTTTCCTTGGTCAGGTTTAGGGAAAGCAATTTAAAACTCAACGTTGCTGTTCACCTGATAGATATTTGTTTTGTTTTTGATTCTTTAACTCTGGAAACACTGTCTGGCTTTAGTGCGGTCAAACAAGCTGCCAACTTTATTTGAATCTTGGAGGAAATTGAATCAAAGCACAAAAGTCTCAAACCGAGGCTTTTTAATAACTAATCCTTCACTGAAACCCAGTATTTAGTAAATAGATGCATGGCTTTTGCTTGTAGCCAGGGCCGCAGTACTCCCCTCATTCACATGGTGGCGTGTGTATCGGCAATCTCTTGCTACTGACTCCCATTTATTTATCCCTACAGTTTGATATTATTATCCGGTGTCAGCGGTGGAAAGTAACAAAGACTATTTGCTCAAGCGCTGTACTTAAGAACAATGTTGACATACTTATTATGACGTATTCACATCTAATGCTACTTTATACTTCTAGTGTACTTCTGGTGTACTTTCTGATTTGAGGAACTGCAACATTTAAACGCTCTTAGATAATTGTTAGGGATAAAAAAAGAGAATATAATATTCAATACAACACTTTGAAAGGAAAGGAACTTTTAAAGTACATTTTATTGAATATACTTTTATTTTGAATTCAGTACTTTTATTTATGATTATTGTGAGTATTTTTTTAGACTATTGTATATCTACTTTTTACATAATCCAAGGATACTTCTTGCACCACTATTTTAAGAGTATCAATAAGGAAAGAGTAGTCAGTGTGTGTTTCTATGTTGTTGTTATTAGTATTATTGTGTACGTGTTGTAAAAGCCAATCCTTTGGTGGGAAAAGGTAAACTGACTGAATACCCTTTGTGTCAAAAAAAGTCAAAACCAGCAGAAAAGTTCCAAACTTTTTATTTTTTTGATGATCCTATGTCGCCTCCTGTTGAAGGTTTTTCCAAGCCTGTTGGACTCGTCAGACTAGGGGATGTCTCAGGATCCCCTGGAAGAACTGGACAACATGGCTGAGGAATAACATTATTATACTGACTGATGCATTGTGTCATAATTCATGTTGTCACATCCTCCTGTGCTTTTCCTGCAGTGAGGATGCAAAATGTCTTCTATGAAGAAGCAAGAGCGCTCTAATGCTAACGAGGCTATCAACACGTCGGATAAACACTTGGTTCATGTTCAATGTGATATTTCACATTTTACGCCTTTGAATAGAGACAAAAAAAGATTGAGAATACAAAAATATGGGCAAAGTGAAAAGTATTTCCTGACAGTTTATATTGTCTAATACTCTTGTGACTTCCCCAGGTTACATTATTGACTGTTTTGTTTTGGTCTCCCCAGCGGTTTGGTTCGAGGTTTTGGCTTCTTGTCGTGAATCTTCAGATGCTTTCGGTAACCTTGAGAGTAATAGAAGCACTTGCCACACTTCTCACAAGTATACGGTTTCTCTCCGGTGTGAACTCGCAGGTGAACTTTCAGAACAGATGCTTTGGAGTAGCTTTTACCGCAGATCGAGCAGAGGTGAGGCCGCTCTCCGGTGTGAGTCTTGAGGTGAACGTTGAGGTGGGAGGATTGTGAAAAGGCCCTCCCGCACTGATCGCAGCGGAAGTTCTTCTCTCCAGTGTGCGTCAACTCGTGTTTTTTAAGCGAGTCTGCTGTGACGCAACTCTTCCCGCACTCCGAACAGAGGAAAGGTGACTCCCCAGAGTGAATGCGCTTATGCGTTTTGAAATAATATACGTTTTTGAATGTCTTGCCACAGTCGGGACACGCGTGAGGCTTTCTGTGACTCTGGTGGTGTTTCTCCAGCTGTTGTTTCTGAGGGAAGTCCATGCCGCACTCTCCACACACATGAACCGTCGCAGGAGGCTCTTTAAGTGGACTCTTCTCTTGAACCAGTGTCCAATTTGGTAACTCTCCTGTGAGAAAAACAAAAGAGAATTATAGTCACTCATAGTTCTGCATTCATAAAGTTAGGTCATGAATTTGCTCGAGTGGGCCAAGTCAAATCCCGTTTGCCTTTAGGCCGTGTTGCACCATCACCTTCATTAAACAACAGACAGTTATGAGAAAGGAATAAACGGTACATCTTGGTGTGACCGGGCCTTCAGGACAAACACTAGTTCCACAATAATAACCACTTATTGTAGCATAACCGTAGTGGAGGCACGAGATCAGATCTACATGACCTATCCCTCATTTAATTCAAGAAATAACAATTTAACCAGTTAAGATTAGTAAATTAAAGGTTTTCTACACATCAGAGCATTAATATAGCAGCAAACAACTACAGGTAATGTAAAGATAAAGTGGAGTGACGTCTACCTGAGCAGAGAATGAAGTCGCCCTCCCTCTGCGTGTGTTGTAATCCGAGCTTCTTTGTGCTTTGTTTACATACAGGCCTTTTAGTGCGTGTTAGCGTGCGTGTTAGCGTGCCCCACTAGCTAGCTCATGGCCGCTGCTCTGCACTGCTCTCATACGGCGGTTACAGCTAGAAACTTTTGTCACAACCATCGGCGTCGTTTGCGGAAGCGGACCGCCCACCGTCCGGTTCCCCTTCAGGCGAACACCGTTAGCTCTCTCAGCACTGTTGCGGTTGTTTAGACTTGCTAGCGTCGTTAGCTGCGAGCCGCCGGCTCAGCCGTCGCCATGTTGAGAGCCGCGTAGAGGCAATAGATACGCTCTGAATACCGGATTTAGCACCTTTAAGATTTCAATGAAAACACATGACCAGAGCTCTTCAACAGGATCTCATTTTACAACTAGAGGCATAAAAAAACACATTGAAGTGAAGACAAAGGAACTTGTTGTTGCCTCTGACCTTTGTGAACTTTCATGTGCGTTTTGAGGTTTCCACGCTGCGTGAATCCTCTCCCACATATGAAGCACTTAAACGGCCTTTTCCCCGAGTGAATCACGAGGTGTCGCTGCAGAGCGGTGTTGTTAGAGAAAACTCGGCCGCAGGTCGGACAGTCGTAGCTCTTCTTGAGTCTGCGAGGCCCCTGGCACTGTTTCCACGGCTTTTTCTGAGGCTGTTCATGGGAGCTGCTGTGTTTAGGTTCTGGCCGTCTGAAAGTTTCTTCTAAAAAGAGAGAAAGAACAAACACACACAAGGTAGTGAACATATGGTAATTCTTTTCTAAGGAACAATTATAAAGCTTCTCAAATAGTAGCAGTAACAGTGCACCGTCACTCAACAATAAACTCCGTCCATGATTCTGTCTCATGTATCTCGGCCAAAAAAGTTTGCCGTTTCTGCTATATTTCTGTAGAAACATAAAGCTTAACTCATAAATCAGTGAGAAAAAAATAAATATTTTAACGACCTGTAGCAGACAGGCAACACCTGACCGATTAGATTTAACTTACACCCCAACTGTTAATGAAAAAAATATTGATTAATGCAGCTTTAAGCAACAAGTTTGTTTTTTATGACCCCTTTTCTAATAAAACTACCATACAAACGTGATCTTTATTACAATATAATCATGTACTGGGAGTTCATTCCATATTATGTATCTATTTATTATTATGTCTCCATGTCTATAGTACTGTATCAGCTTTTGTCTGAAATAAAGACACAAAAGTCAGAAACAATGCTTGCATGTTTTGTTTCAGGCGTACTGCCTACTTTCCTGATGACCTGTAGATTCCTTTGAAACTAAATAAAGATTTTTATTTTATTTTAAGGCTCAAACAGCATAGCCAATCACCTCACGAGGGGCAGAACTGGAGTAACATAAAAGACCAAAGTCCTTCTCATCTTGATTATAAATCTGCACGTGTTCCCACAAAAAAAACAACAACAAGATACTCACCTGTAGATGGTGCTCTGTGATCCTGGTCCTGTGTTCCAGGTGTTCCGTGCTCTTCGTAGGGGTTCACCTCTGGACTCGCGTCGCTCAGGTGCATCTTCTCGGACGTAGTGACGTGCGGAAGCAGCGGTGCAGAGGTCCACAGGAAGTCCCCGAAGCTCCGTCTGTGATCACGAGACGTTTTAAGATTATTACCAAGTGCCGAGCTATGTGGTTCAATTATTTTATTAACCAAAGTCGCACCTCTGAGTGTGACGTCGCAGTCAACGACCACCTCAGCCTTTGAGGAAACTGTTATTAGCCAGCTAGCCACTGGCGTTCACTAGCATTGCCGACACTAGCAATTAGCTAACGGTTAACAGCCCCCTTAAGCTACAGCCGCAAGTCAACAATAACAAACAGTCCCGACAGATTCACCATTGAGACCAACGTGAAAATAACACGTCACGTCTTCTACACACATCACAACCACTCGCTAACTATAACGTAATGCCTGCTTACTGATGTGTTAAGTTAAATAAGCGTTTGAATGTGATGATAACCATTTTAGCTTTAGCTGCTACAGTAGTGTCGGAACTTCCGCTTGGCTTTTGAAACCACAATAAAAGCCTCACTAATATAACTTATTTCATTGTAATCTCTTATGGACTTTTATGGTGTGTAATTATAATCCACTAATAAATCCATTAATTGTACGCAACCATTATAATCGGATTGATTAAATCTGGCATGTAAACGATTCATTATAAAAGTATGAAGGGATTACTAGAACAGAGCCATAATACACCTGTGCTGTCCTGCAATGACGATGCAAAATGTAATCTATAAATTGCATTTAAAAGATATTAATATTTTCACTGAGAAATCAATTCATATCACTGCAATCAGTGGATTTATTTGAAAGGGCCATGTCAATCCACATGCTTTTTTTTTTTTACTTTTAGGCCATGTTGCGTGGCCAAGGCTCACAGGTGGTGCTCTGTGAGCCTTGACATCAAGCTCACAGTCTGCGATGACCCCGGCTGAGCCGAAATATCTTGGTCTTCCTCGTCCCCAGGCACTGGAGATGTCGCGTTCGGCCAGAGGGGAGAGAACATCGGAGAACTGATCCGTGAGACTCTGGAGCTGCTTGAGCGCCACGGAGGAAGGGATGCCCTCCTACAAACGAGGAGGACCCCTCATGTTACTCTCTACTTTTTTTAATATATATATTCTGTTCAATTCATGATAAATTAATTTCATTTGATTGCTATCTCATCACAAAAACACGGCTGACGATCTTGGACTCGCCCAGCCGTGGTTCTGACCTTTGAACCTTACTGATGCATTTGGGTTTGGGTCCCGCGTTTAATGTCTGTAAAATATAGAGCAACAGTGACTGTGATGCAAACAGGCAGAGAGTTCATTTTAACATCAACAGGATGTCATTTCTCTGACCTAGATGTGGTTGTCTTGGTGATGATGGGGCTTATTTCCTGTTTAAACAAATGACTCTTATTCAGTAGATTCAGTTTTTTTGGTGAACTGACCCTTTAAATCAGAGGCTCTTTTCCTAATGATCATAGCAGTACTGTTGGCTCCAGTGCAGGTCCTCTGGTGTCTCTGTAGAGCAACGCTGTGAGAGAGTTTATTACCACACACACACACACGGCTTTCATCCAATCGATGATCATCAGTTTGGTGCACATTAGGAATGACCACGAAAACAAACAATGAGACATTTAGTTTCCGTCTCATCATTTAAGCCACAGGCGAAAAGGTTTTCAGGCACTGGTCAATTTGAAGGTTTTGGTTTTCTTTCAGACTAAACATCCAAAAATACACATTTAGGCGTTGATCTTATTACATTTTGTCTATTTGTGTCTGTAGACCCAAAGTTAGAATTAGATAAAGCGTAGTTTGAATATTTAAACATAACATTGTATGTAATTCTACAGTACAAGTACCGTTTTCTCTAAATTCATTTTTCCACAGACATTTTGGATGGATCGTCACTTTAGGTACCAGCTACTTAGACATCCATATATGATTGGTTGCATTTTCCGTTCAGTTTGTTGCGCTACGATAATATTAACTATCAAAAGATGGGAAATAAGCCGTTTATAGAGAATCTCTTGCTTAATGTAAGGATACATTATTTCAGATGTAGACAAAAAAGCCCAGACATGTTTCTGAAAAACGTCTGTATTCCATCGACATGGATTTTAAAATAACAAGGATATTGTGCATAATTTTTTTGAACATTTAAGTATTAGTATTTGGCATGCATGATACAAAGGCACTCAAATTGTACAGATGGGCTACGAGAGGAGAGTAAACAAAAACATGGATACAAGAAAGACAACACAGGAAGCTCCCAAAAGATTCTTGGCAACCCACGCCGACTCTGTGGCGCACATTTTCAGACACGATAATAGTCTCAGCTGTAGGCGGAAGGAATGGAAGGAAGAAGAGCGGGAAAGAAGCGCGTTTTACTGTAATATCATCAAACACAGTCAACGACAACAACAACAAAAGTCATCATTCGATCAACTGCTAGATGTCCAGCCTGGCGTGTTGCTTCGGCCGACCGAGCTGTCTGGTCGGTCCGATGCGTTTCCCGGCGTGTGTGCGCTGATGCTGCCGCAGGCCCTGGCGGTAAATGAAGCTCTTCCCACACTCGCCGCACTCGTAGGGTCTCTCTCCGGTGTGAAGCCTGTGGTGCACCTTCAGCTCCTCGGCTCGGGAGTAGCCCTTCCCGCAGACGCTGCAGACGAAAGGCCTGTCTTTAATGTGGGTCTGGTAATGTGCCGTTAGGTACGAGTTTATCCGAAACGTCTTGCCGCAGATGGAGCACGCGAACGGCCTCTCCCCGGAGTGCTGCATCTCGTGCAGCTTGAGCGAGGAGGCCGTGTGGAAACCTCTGCCGCACTGCGAGCAGAGGAATGGTTTCTCCCCGGTATGGATGCGCTGGTGGATTTGTATGTAGCTTTCATTGATGAACCTCTTGCCGCAGTCGGGACACGAGTAGGGCTTCGCCTTGACGTGGGTTTTCATGTGTTCCTCCAGCTTTGCTTTTTCGTTGAACTGAACGCCACAGCGGCGGCAGAAGAGAAGCTGCGATGCGCCGCGCTCCACCGCGTCCGATTCCTCAGCCGTCTCCGTGTGCGTGGTGACGTGGTGCGCTTGCAAAGCCGAATGATTCTCGCATTCTTGTCCGCATTCCAGGCAGCGGAGGGAGGATTTGATCCTGGACTCCCCCGGGAGAGACTTCAAGTATTCGGAGAGTTCTGACGCTATGGGATTCACCTCATCGTCAAAATCCACAGCGCCCTTTCGACCTTAACGGACACAGAGATGAGAGACGAATCATGTCTTACTCTACAAGTGTAAGAATCTTTGCATTGTTTATAGACTTTAAACTTCACTTATGGTTTACATTGAGCCAGGTATTTATTACTGTACTGAAACCAAATTTAGTTTTTCCAAATTGACTCAGAGTTGCCAGTTTGGGTCCAATTCTTCAAATATTATACGAATTTCTCTGCCCTCCTTTTCCTCACCACCAGGCTGTTTGTTGCTGTTTGCCCTGTGTACAATGATGAATTAGGAAAAAGGCCAATTAACATGAGGTTTGACTTAGAGCCTCTCATAAATCATTAAAGTTTATGGGGCAGCCATAGTGATTATTGTTTTTAAATGATGTGTTTTGAATAAATCTAAAACAATGCGAAAATACCAAACTCAAAGTTCTGGAATTTTACTAACTAATTTTCAAGACTTTTTGTTTGAATTTAGTTGTGTGTATTGAACTAATTGTTACAGTTATCATACCTGCCAACCTTGAGACCTCAAAAATAGAGAGGTTTTCAAAACCAATATCTGTTTCAGAGACTTTGTTTCCTGCATTCTGGTGACTACATAAGAATGAAAATAGCCATAAACTAATATTCAGACAATACTTGGTTATGTCCCAGGCAGCTCATCTGGTCTAGCTGTATTGTTGTCCGGATCTGTTGACGTAACGTTGCTCTAATATGCTTCAATGCGTTACGACGTTTCGTTATCCACGACGTACGTTTCTTAAGTTTCTCCCCGCGTTTCGTCTCTCCCTCGGTGAATGCCAGCTTCTTGAACTGATGTTTGAATAGACGCCTGGTAATAACGTTGTGACGGTGTGACTGAACATGTAGGGGGATGAATCCCAAAGTTTCACATACCTATGTCCCAATACTACTTTTAAATTGTAGCATTGATGCGGAGCGACAAGTGTCACTCCGAGCGCCAATGCACACTTTTGGCTTCATTTAAACTGCTCTTAGAAGTAGAACGTGGTCGTTTCAAGGTAGGTTTTTTTTTTCTTGAAAAGTCATGGAAAAGCATTCAAATTGTCCATGATAATGTGTTTTCCACACATTATCATGGACAATTTGAATGTACATACATACATACATAGACAACAAGTGTTTTAGGAGATAGTTGTACAGTAACAGCTCTCACCTAAGTGGACTTTGTAGTGCGTTTTGAGATTTCCCTTCTGGTTGAAACCCCGGCCACAGATGGAGCAGCAGTAAGGTTTCTCTCCCGTGTGGATCAGCCCGTGCCTCTCTAGCTTGTAGGCATGAGGGAATTCTTTTCCGCACACGGAGCAGTGGTACTCCATCTTCTCTTTGGGCTGCTTCAGGAGCTCAGGAGGTATTTCTATCGGAACGCGAACCATCTTTCTGCCGGGACGCTTCTTTCCTATGCGGGGGGGGGGGGGGGGGGGGGGGAGAGGAGGTGAAATGACAGGATGGTCGGGCTTTCAATCTAAAAGATTAGAAAGTTAGCTTCATAGCTTAGTTTGTTTGTTGCAATAGCTCCTGTCAACTTGCTCTGTTGTTCAAGTATTACTTCTATTTGTAGGTGCTAAACTAAGGTGCTAAATCAAAGACGCTTTGTGCTCTAGTTCTGTAATGCGTCTTCTCTGCGTCAATGAGTGCTTCAGTCAACACTGGAGAAAAGGATTAGCTGCAGCTTCACGGCGACGCTGGTTATAAACTCTATAAGGACCGTTTTATTTGCTCTTACCAGCAGAAACACTCGTGTTTTTTCCTTCTCCTTCAGCAGATAGTTTGGCGTCTTTCCTTCTTCTGTAAGGTCGCTTTGCTGTAAAATAAAAAAAAAGTTTATTTCTTTAATCTAAACTAAAAAAACAGATGTTAAACTGATATATTAATATGGGTTTGGGGAAAAAAAGAACTGGTTCAAAATTAGATTAAACATTTTTAGGAACCAGTGATTTGTTAGGAAATCAATCGTAAAGTTTGCATGTTTATGTTGCATATTTACAATACGGCAGATCAGAGCTGACAGAAGATGAGTGAAATAATGCTTCCTCGTCCTTGTCTTGCTTAAATAATACGCGACGGACCCACGCAGGAATGGATTCAGACTCAACTAAATCAAAGCGACACCCTACCGCATCATCTCGTGTCTTACCAGCGACCCGGCGGACATGTTTGGAGCGCAAATCCTCCGATTCAACGACGGTCGGGAAATTGATCTTTCTTCGGGTGCGCCTCGATACTGTAAGGTAAGATAAGGCTTATTACAACGAAACAATAACAAAAATGATCACGCCAAAAGCGCATCAAAGAACACTCACTTCCTGGCTCCGCCTCTAGGTCCTCACCAGACAACACCGGAGCTTTAGAAATCCTTCTTCTGCCCCTTCTTTTTACTTTGTGACAAAGAGAAACGGCAGAAAATTGTCGCCACGTGGAAAGAAAAAAGTGATTATTATTGATGCTGAAACTTCTATTCTATTCTATCAATATTGAGAATGTGTATTACGATGAAACTCTTGTCGTCTTTCCAACGCTTCACTCACCGGGAGGCACTTCTTTCTCCGTGTCCGAGGCGTCTAATGACACCGCCGTTACATCCGGAACCTTCTTCTTTCTTCTGAGTCTCTTTCCTGGCAACGTTTGTGTGCAAAAAGACAACCGAGTCATGACCATCGCCCACAACCTGTACACCACTTGTCATTGTTTTGTTTTTTTTCGTTTGACTTGTGTTTACCACGACATAAGGGCGAGGCCGCTGCCATCTTTACTACTCTCTCTTTCTCCTCCCCTTCTTCCCTTTCTTCTTCCTCCCCCACAGACACAACTTCCATGATGAGCGTTGGACTACTGCTGTCTCTCTGGTTCTGGCCTTGCAGCTGAGACTCGGACAGGACGACACCCTGTGATCATAATCATCAGAAACCATCACAAACGGCCTCCCCGGCTAACAGTACTTAAGAGGCTAACTTCAGTGGTTTTCAACCTATTCTCCCATGTTTTTGTGGCTCTAAGTGGCTCATGGAACTGGTCCAGCATTGGTCCTGAGTGCTGCAGATGGCAGACACATTCAGCGGCTGCAATGGAATCATATCGGGCAATTCTTCAATGTCAATGTACGTCCACTAAAAGTGCTCGTTTTGTGGCAAAAACAAGCACTTCTGGTGGATTTACATTAACAGTGAGGAGTTGCCCGGAGCGACTACATTACAGCCCATTTAGCGGCTGCTTAGTGCAGCGTTGTCCTTCAACACTGAACCAGTTTCAAAAATAAATAAAAATATGGAAAATAGGGTTGAAAAACACCAAAGTCACACTTTAAGCCTGCAAACAGAGCAGAGATGAAATGCATTTTATAGTAGTGGTGTTGTTTTTCTTATCTGTGTGTGGGGGCTGATGTCTTGATGTCTATTAATTACTATTAATTACTATTATTATTATTATTTAATTGATTATTACCGCCAATTTGGCTTCCCTGCAGTGAGATACACAAGACTCTCTCCTCTGGTAACTAAGTCAAACTGGAAAAGTTGCATTGTTTTCAGGCTTTGCAGGGCACAAAGAACTTGTTTTGTCATTCTGGAGCTTGTACATGTGGAGCTGTCGAATCGTATTAAATGCAATGTAATGGTATGCTATATATGCAATCAGAAGGTTCAACAGACAGCCCTTATCTATGGCGTTGTATCAAAAAAAAATGTATACATTGTGTCTGAAGACAAAGTACCTTGCAGGGCTGAGGACTTTCTCTGCAGCCAGAGCCTCGGTCAGAACTGCCTCCTGTAAAATAAATAAATAAATCCAGACGGTTATCTCAGGGTGAAGAGAAACCACACATGACAGCTGATATTCCAAAACAACATGCTACGCTGTCAGGAATCACTTACTGGCGTCCCATTCAACCACTTCTCCATCGGAATTGATTAAACCACCGATTTCTTCATCTTCTTCTTCTTCTTCTTCCTCCTCCTCCTCCTCCTCTGCCTGCAGTCTGACAGTCAAATGGAGCGTTTGGTCCTCTAAGTTTGCAGATGCCCTCTTGAGTTTGTGTGACATCAGGGTCGTACGTTCGGGAGAATCCTGAATACAGAACAGAAAAAAAAAAACAGCATTCAATTTCTGCAGAGAAGTAGTGACACCAGAATAAATTATAAAAGCAAGCGGATGCTTGAAACCACAACTCTTATTGCTAAAGTTTGCACAATGTTTGTTAAAGACAACACTATTTTTTGCATACTGTTTGGCCTGGCGCTGATCTTTTGGTCTCTTCTGCGTCTGTCGTCGTTGACGACGACGTGGATTGTTGTTCACCGAGGCTCCGGTCTCCAGCGGGACACTCATCCCCCACATGTGCTCTCTGATTGGATTTCGCGTTCCTTTTGCGGCTGAGGGTCGTCTCGCGCGGCGGACAGGAGAAGGGTTTCTCCTCGGTGTTATTGCGCTGGTGCAACGTCACATTGTCTTTCCCCCGTATGCAGGATATCGGAGGTTTCTCATCCGTCTGCTGCCCCTCTGAACACCGCTGTCCCTTCACTCCGCATGACATGCAGCTCTCCTTCCCGCACGCTTCGAGGTCGGGGTGACGAGAGCGTACGGAAGAGCCCTCCTCTTCTCCCTCTGAGCGGATGCTCTCATCTGTGTTTAACACGACAAAGCGGAAAAACAGAAATGTGAAAAATCACGATCGAGTCGTTTTTTTTGTTGTTGTTGTGTACGTCATCGAGCAAGGTGATGCTGATATTTAAGCTTTTCCACTCACGATTTTCACTCACGGTCCAGCCTTCCTCTTCCTCTTTGATGATGACTCGAATCTCTGGTGTGTTGCAGCTATAGTCAGGGCTCGCTGGTGCTTTTGGTGAATCGCGACGCGGCGAATTCCGGTCCTCACAGTTTTCATTAAGACTCAGCGACAACGGATCTTGGAGTTCAGGATCCTTAAGAAGCAAAGACAGAGACACATCAGTAATGAACGCAGGACGGCAAACGGCAACAACGCTCAGAAACCTTTGGAGTCATAATATAAGAGGGGGCATTAAATTAAAAATATATAGCAACATATTTATACTCAAGCCTTGGGCTGTACATTCTATGGATATTAAAGGGGAACTTCTGTATTTTTCCCTACTGTGCCATGTTTTTGTGTCTAAGTGACTAATGGGGACAACAATTTTTTTTAAATTTCTAAAATTGTTGGACCTATTAAGTCACAAAAACACTGGAAAATAAGGTCCAGGTTGAAAAAAAATACCAAAGCTACCCTTTAAGATGCCTTGCCTGTCTTCTTCTCTTTGATACATTGTACCAATTAGTGTGATTGTGTAATTGTGAGTTGTTTGCTGCTTTATTGTTTGTTATCCTGTCCATGGTTTTATTTTTTTTAATGATCTTAGTGCAACGTATACAGTGTGCAGGGCTTAACTATGTGTTTTTTGTGTCACATATCATATTTGTTATTGCTTTAAAGCTCTATTTGAATTTACTGAATCGGTTTAATATTGAATATAAAAACTGAATATTATGGTTAAATATCTGACTCACATTGACCCGCAGACGATGGTGGGGTTGCAGTGTCTTCTTAACACAGCGATTAACTGTCACACACAATTATACTTTTAAGTATGTAGTTTATTAAGCAGTTATAATCAATAAATCCTACCTTTATGAAGGTTATATAGATCAATTTTCCTTGAATGACAAATGACAAAAAAAATGCCAATTCTCTTGTTATAAACGTTTCAAATTTGTACACGATCATTTTAACGCTATAACAACATTCACGCATCATCAGTTTTTGTTTTTATTATTTTAATAATGCTGTATGTTATCATTGCAGTTACCTTATATCGCCACATACCTGTATAGGACATCTAAGGAAACTCAATCCAGCACCTTCGTATACAGAACACTATATTACCAACGTGCGCCGATATACAGTGTATTACTGTGTCACTATATGTATACATTAATAGAGTTAGAGGTGTAGTTCAGTTCCATTTCTCATTCTATTTAATGTGAATTATTAAAAAGCTTAAATTCTTGTAGTATATTTGTGTCATTTTACTGCTTACATCTAGTAAACGTACTGTGGCTCAAGCATTAATGACAAAAAGAGTCGTTTTCTGCAGCCCTAATGACGGCTCGCTCACACAGGTGATACCAATCCTACATACATGACTGCAATAATAAAACTTCTCTGTTTTGTTATGCTAGCTAGAATTATTCCTAGCACCGTGAGCTATCTGATTTATTATATAAATATATATATATATATATTTGTTTAACAACACTTTGGACAAGTAACACGCTGTGGGAGCAGTGCATAAACGATTAACGTTAAGTTACTGAACGTTAGTTTAATAACAAACGTCTCTAGCTAACTAACGTAGCTTAGCACTCAAGCTATTCTGACAACATTCAGAAGCTGTTGTTAAATGTGGGATTGAAATGTGTTTTAATGTTTAAATCCACTGTCACCTATAACAAGGTAATAGTTACTACGTATTCATCTGTATACCAGGTTAACAAGACGCATCTACCTAGCTAACGTCAGTGAACTATAACAGTTACGCTACATCCAAAATCCCAGCAAACGACAGTTAGCTGCACAATAACACGCAGGTACCTCAAACATAATGCGATGCTGTCGCCCGGTTTGAAGGATGTCATAAGAAAACCAGGGTGAAGAGTGAACGACGCTAAAGTGTTGCGTTATTCTGGGTGACAGCAGCCCGTCATGAACTACTAACTGTCTGTGCTAGAAGCTAGTTGCGACATCACTTCTTTTTCTTCTTCTTCTCTCATTTAATTGGCGGATCGCAACCAACTTCAATAGGTGCATACCGCCACCTACTGTACCGGAGTGTGCAGAGTAGCTGTTTCATCACTGTTCTAAAGGATTACAAAATAAATAATAATAATAATTCATTAAAAGAGAAAAAACAACAACTAAATCCCGCATTCCAATCCCGTTTCTTTTGCGACAACACTTCTTCTGTGGGTTTTTTCTTCTCCCCTTTTTTGCAGCGGTTACGGTCTGTGGTGGGAGGGCCACTAGATGTCCCACAGCGCCATCTAGTGGACAGTGTATAGTAAATCATATAAATACTAACAGTCGTCATTTTACCACAAACCAGTAAAAAGTGAAGACACCCAAGTTGGGCAATAAAGTGCAAGTGGTGGAACGTGACTTTGTACATTTACTTAAGTACTGCACAACCAGGTCTGCTCAGTAGACCACGCAACACTAAAACATCTGTGTAAAATAAATACTGTGTAATACTGCAATTTTTCTGTATGTATATATAATATTGTAGTTATTGTGGATTCTTTACTTATTCTTTACTGTTTTAATGCGTATTTACTTGTTTATAATACTTGTTTTGATCGTATTTTGTTTACTATGCTGCTGTAATCCTGTAAATTTCCCCACTGCGAGACTAATAAAGGATTACTTTACCTTATCTTATCTCTTAGGCTACACATTTTAATAAGTACATGCACTTTACTTGAGTATTTCCATTTTATGCAGCTTCATAGCCTACTTCTGAGTCATACTCCAATTCATTTCAGAGGGAAAATTTACTTTTTACTCGTTAATCTGAAAAATAACTAGTAACTAAAGTCCTCCAATAAAATGTAATGAAAGTACAATATTCCGCTGTGAATCATAGTGGAGTATAAAAGTAAAGTAGCAACAAAATTCAAACATAAGAACAAATACCTAAAATGTGTACGTGCATTACTTGAGTAAACGCACTTCCCACCACTGACATGAATCATGGTCCGTCCTGTACCCGCTGAGCCCACGTGTAAGTTAATAGGTTACTGTCTTGTTATTAGCGAATACCTTCACACTTCAGTCCAGAATCTGACATTCAGTGACGTAATCTGGTCTGGACTTTGAACTGAAGCCGCTTTAAAAAAGCCACATGGCTGAAAAATCAGCTGGTTTTACACAACATCACACGAGGAAGGTTACCGACGACATCTTCTTCCTCCGTTCTCGTGCGCTCCAGGCAGGCTGCGGAGATAGGTGAGCGCGTGACCAATATGACGATGACGAGCGCTATATCAAGGTATACCCGCATGCGGATACGCGCGCGTGGACGTGTGCGTAGGGGGCTTTTCCACAGCATCGCGGAGTCGAAGCCATGGCGACAGCTGCTAGAGCTGAATATTTACCTTTGGTTTAAGATTAATTTTACGATAAGCACACCTGAGTTATTTTAACCACAATCGTTATGTCATCCTCCAGCAAAGGCCATTCCTGAGGTAAGGTAAAACTGTCACTTTGACCAGCAGTTACCTTCCTAACGTTAGTTGTTATGCTAACGTTAGCTATCATTTTGCTGCCATATTAACTAGCATATCAGTCTTAAAGCGAATGATTTATAATGTACCTGTTAGTTCTGCTTTATAGAGCAGTGACGTTACGTGTCGTGACCTACTGCTAAGTAGCTAACGACTAACGTTAGCTAACTAGTTACAGAGGACGGCTAACGTCCAGAGCATGATGTGATAGCTAAGGTAACGTTAGCTGCAATCAAAGTAACTATACACACACACATATATATGTGTGTGTGTGTGTGTGTGTGTGTGTGTGTGTGTGTGTGTGTGTGTGTGTGTGTGTGTGTATATATGTATGTATATGTGTAACAGTTATATATATATATATATATATATGTGTGTATATTAGTTATCAGCGTCTAAATTAACGGTCCTGACCAACTCATTGTTTGTTGTATAAAAGCCATGTCATGTAACTAAGTAGCTTAGATACATTACTTAAGTACCTGTAACGTTACATAAGTACAATTCTAAGGTAACGCTACTTGTACTTAAACGTTCCTTGAGTCTTTCCTTTGCGTGCCACGTTCTACTTCTACTACATTTCAATGAGGGAAATACTGTACGTTTTACTCCATTACACTCATTTGACAGGTTAGTTTACTAGTTACAGAAAAACATGTGAGGAGTTTTCTCTTTCGATGATCGTTTGTTTTTCATACCACAAACTCACCAAGACCTCCCAGTTCATGTCATGGCTTCACTTCAAACCAGCATCATGTAAACCCTTTTATGAAATCCACGAGGAAAATCCTGCAGCTCTACTCCAAAGACCTTTTTTAGTTACAATTTTATTTTTAAGCTTTGACGTTTGTGTCTTTTTTTTTTTTTTCATTCTATGCATTCCTCTTGCTTGATATCCTTCTGACAGGGATGATGTAATCCCCATGGACATGCCTCGTGTGTCTGTACATTTAGTTCAAAAGTAAAAGAGCTGGCTTCCAATCCATATCTACATGGTTTTAGGTATATTTGTACTATGTTGACATCAAGGTTTTAAATCTCTGTGTGATGCTTATTGAGCCTGTTGTCTGTTCCAAACTCAGCCAAACGTAATAGATCAATGTTTCCATTAGTACAGGCTTTTTTATTTATTTTTTATTTTTTTCAAAAAGCAGGACTCCATGATCTTAATATTGCATCAAACTGCTGCGATGTATTGCATTATGATTGCATTCTTGCATACATTTAGGTATGTTTGCAATCCATTGAGTAATAATCTGTCCGAACCTGTTTCAGGTGGGATTAGCAATACTTCCTTCGTTGTTTTCTAATGCTACTAGATGATGTGTGAAATTGCAAAATGACATATGTGTAACCTAATAACATCTATTATGCAACAAATCAAGCCATTACGCAAGCTGTCATTTTCAAATCCATCACAGGAAACAAGTCTGCGTTCATTTGAAGTTGCCTCTATCTTTGTGTTGTAGAGCAGTGACGAACTTTCAGTGCTGAAACAATCACCTCATTAATCAATTAGTCAGTTGCTTTTAGCGACTGGACACATACTTTAAAATGCTGTCACTTTCTCCATTTAGTTCTTTTGTGACCTTGTTGCTCCTCTTCCTCAGACTTGGATATGTTGCACCAGATGGAGTGGGATTCATCCGACGATGGTCTGGAAGCGTCGATGGACGACCCCCCTCACTTATCTGAATCTCCTCAGTCGAAGCCCTCCTCCTCCTCCTCCACCACCACCAACATCTCTGAACACGAGTTCTCCTGCCACTGTTGCTACGACATCTTGGTGAACCCCACCACCTTGACATGCGGCCATAACTTCTGCCGCCACTGTCTGGCTCTGTGGTGGGAGTCCTCTCGCAAGAACGAGTGCCCAGAGTGCCGGGAGAAGTGGGAAGGCTTTCCTAAAATCAACATACTGCTGAGGTATGCCTTTCACAGCCAGACCATATCAGGGAATGAATGTTTGGTTCTGTGACCACAGTATTCACATTTCTCTCCCGTACAGTAGAGAACAAGAGACCCACTGACAAAAAAACCCCATATAGTCCAGCATGGGTTTCACTTTCACAGCATTCCCAAACAAGTAAACAACTTTGGTGAACAAAAGTCACACACTCAGAAATATCTTTTGTTCATTGCTCTGGAATTTAGAGAGTAAAAGGAAGAAAAGCTCACGATGGAAGAATGTACTCAAAAGTACCCACAGCTACTTCAGTCAGTGACGCAGAAACATGTTTGTATAAACATTTGAATGTCTTCTAAATAATTTCCTTCTTTGTTTTAATAAGTAAGAGGAAGCAAGCTGTTGCTATCGGACACAAATGCTGTATCGCCAAATAATTTGGGAAGTGAAGAGGTTTATAAAAATGGGTGAGGGTTATGATATATATATATATATATATATATCCCTATATGACAGTTTGGGATTATATTTGTACACTTTAACGGACATTAGTCTGGGAAAGGGATCGACTTTATTAGGGTGTTTTCACTTGTCTAGTAAGTCATTTGTCATATTTTCCAGATGTTTCATTAAACTGTTTCAAACGACACAAAGCAGAATAACTGTACATTGTTCTCAACATGGCTGTGGAGCATGAACTGATGCTGAAGGAAAACCCCACAGAGCATTTCACTCGTTAACTTGACGCTCTCCTCTCTAGGGACGCGACTGACAAGCTGTTCAGCGAGGTCGTTGAGCGGAGGAGAGCAGAGATCCAGGAGAACCCCAAAATCTCCCGGAGCTTGCTGGCCTTCCAGAGGTAGTGCAGTACAATATGATAGCAGTTGTTTTGGTGTAAAGCTTGGGAGCAGTCAGCTTAGTCTACACTGAAAGGAGTACTCCATCAATTTAGCCCTGCACTCCTACAGCGTTCTTGTTACTACAGAAAGCATAGAAAAATAATAGATGCAATCTTTTTTTTTTTTTAATTCCATGCGTCCTTCTTCCTCGTCAAAAGCTGGTCCTGAAGCAAAAGAGCTGCCTTCCATTGAATCTCTCCATGTGTTTAGGTTCGGTGACAACTTGGGTAGATCCAGGACAAACCAGCACAAAGGAGCCGGCTTCTTCTTCTCTGGAGTCCTGACCGCACTCTGCTGTGTGGCTGTGAGTAGACGGACCCGTCCATCAGCCACAGTGAATGATCAGTCTCTAGTGTGACACGGTCTCTTTGATGCTCATACCAACACATGATGATGGTCTTACATCAGTAGAGTCACAGCCACACACACACACACACACACATATAAATACACTCACACACATGTATAGATACACACATATAGATACACACTCACACGTATAAATACACTCACACACATGTATAGATACACACATATAGATACACACCCACACGTATAAATACACTCACACACATGTATAGATACACACATATAGATACACACTCACACATATAAATACACTCACACACATGTATAGATACACACATATAGATACACACTCACACACATGTATAGATACACACATATAAATACACTCACACATATAAATACACTCACACACATGTATAGATACACACATATAGATACACACTCACACACATGTATAGATACACACATATAAATACACTCACACATATAAATACACTCACACACATGTATAGATACACATATAGATACACACTCACACGTATAAATACACTCACACACATGTATAGATACACACATATAGATACACACTCACACGTATAAATACACTCACACACATGTATAGATACACACATATAGATACACACTCACACATATAAATACACTCACACATATAAATACACTCACACATATAAATACACTCACACATATGTATAGATACACACATTTAGATACAAACTCACGCACACACATAAATACACGCGGGCGCACACACACACACACACACACACACAAGTTTGAACAAAGCCTAATAATTCATTTTGAATTGGCTTTTATTTGTCTTGTTTATTTTGAGAGAAGGTGCAGTAACTTGGTGCAGTTTTGGGGAAAATGTATTTAAAAAGTTATTTAATTGTCAATGTTTTATTATGAACATACGATTTAATTTAAAAAATGAAAGAATATTTTACATGCTGTCAATCACAGTTCTTAGAAAGAAAGAAAAATTCAGAATCGGCAGGTCAGACTTTTAAAATAATTAGAAATTGGCCAAGACGATTGCGATGGGTGCATCGCTACTTCAAATGTCCTCAGAATGTATGCTGGGGTCCCTAAATACCTGCCCATCAGGTGCCGTTGACACATTGACAGTGCGTCAGTGTTGCTGCTGATAACATGTTAAACTCAGTTAACAGTCACACTCACCTCACTGGAACACACACTAGCTTAGAGTTAGTTTCTACAATGAATAATGTGAAGGTAGAAATGTTTGGCATAGAAACTGATTTCAAAGTTCTCACAGAAGTGGGTGAAGAGGTCAGTGTTCACATCGTGTAGACAGATCATGTTTATTTTGTCCATGTGGCAGTTGGGAGCAACATGACTGTGTGTGTGTGTGTGTGTGTGTGTGTGTGTGTGTGTGTGTGTGTGTGTGTGTGTGTGTGTGTGTGTGTGTGTGCGCAGCATGTAAACAGAACAGAGCATGGTCCTGTATTTGACCCCAGTTCATTAAATATTGTTGTTATTGAATCGGCTTCTTTTTCTGTGTGCAAAGCCTCCGTTTGTTTTGGATATTTTTGGCTTCGTGGATTATGACTTTTGACTTTCTTGGCTTCCCGTTCAGCGCGCTGGAAAATAACACTCTCCTGGAAACTGAGATTTGTCCACTTTTATCGTTAGATAACGGATGTTTTGAATTAATCACTCTGGAAATAAACTAGGAGAAGAAGTCCCAGGATAAGAGTAGCTAGTGTTATCATTTCAAGTGTACGTTGAGCTTTTCATTGAGTCAATATTACAATTTTTACGGTAGACGAATGTGACTTTGTATGCCCACCAATCCCTTGTCTGGGTGCTAGTCTGGGTCCACCTTCGTTACAGACTCGGGTTAAACCAGAGCTGTGAACTCTGTGACTAGTTGGCACCAGTCTGGCCTAAAGAGGGACTCCAGCTGCCTGGCAAACCTGTTAATCCCCTCCTCCTCCTCCTCCTCCTCCTGCTCCTCCTCCTCCTCCTCCTCCTCACCAACAGCAGCTTTGTGACCCGGACCTTTTCTTTGCATCTTCACTGTACCTTCCTTCGTATGTCTGTGCGTTTCCAGTTGCTGGTGCTGGTGTTTCACTGGAGCAGCGGTGTGGTGGAGCCCCATGACCTGTTGATCAGTAAACCGGTGTCTCACTGGGCGCCGGAGGAAGTCGTGTCCTGGCTGGAACACTTGGGGCCCTGGGCCCAGCTCTACAGAGAACCCTTCCAGCAGGAGAACGTCAACGGGAGGCAAGAGACGACTGTCTATATCAGTTCGCTGTCCTCGTGTCCTGTATTTTACATGTGGACACGTTGTACCCTATAACATGGGTGGTGTTGATTTTCCTTTGCTTCAGGCTGCTGTTGATGCTGGGGGACGAAGAGTTGTCAAAACCGCCTTACAACATCGAAAATCAGGCTCACAGACGGGCCGTTCTGGCAGAACTGGACCGAGTTAAAGCCCTGGGGGCCAAACCTCCGCAGAACCTCTGGGAATACAAGGTTAAGAGTCTTTTCTGCCCCACGACACAGAAACCACTAATCAGTCACCTTTTCAGCGTCCCTTATTTTGCACTTTCAGTACTTCATCCTTAAATGACTAAATAAGAAGTTGATGTTTTTGCTTCCACCTCCTCTACAGTAGCACACGTGAAATGCTCTATAATTGAGTTTCTAAATCTCTTACACAAAACAACTGACGGACCGTGTGTCCTTCTCTCGCTCCCTGCCAGGCCATCAATGCAGGGAAGTCCCTGTTCTTGCTGTACGCACTGAAGCGCTCCCCTCGTCTCACA
Source organism: Cebidichthys violaceus (assembly GCF_023349555.1). Classification (NCBI taxonomy): domain Eukaryota; kingdom Metazoa; phylum Chordata; class Actinopteri; order Perciformes; family Stichaeidae; genus Cebidichthys; species Cebidichthys violaceus. Next base: position 1,893,025 of record NW_027176594.1, read on the forward strand.
CTCTTCTACTTGTACTTGTTCGACTACTCGGAAACCTTCCTGCCCTTCCTGCACACCTGCTGTCCGGCCATCGCGCACATCGGCCAGTCGATGGAGAGCAGCTTCCTCAACGCACAGGTGACCCTTCACGAAACCACGCGTGTGCGTTTCTCTCTCTCTCTCTCTCTCTCTCTCTCTCTCCGTTCATCTCGCCACGTCCCAACTCTTTGAAGAAAACACGTTTATTTAAGGAGGCGAGAGGAGAGGAGAGAGAGAGGGTTATTACAACACCCTGGGAAATAAACAAACGTTAGAATATTTGGCTTTGCTAGCATGAAACAGGCATCATGCCAGCAGTTCTAAGTGATAATAACTTCATTCTGACTCTGTGCTGTTCCCGTGTCCGTTAGCTGGAGCCCAGTTGGCGCCAGTGGGCAGAGTTTCTGGTGAAGTACCTGCTGCTTCCGTACCAGCTGATAGCAGAGTTCGCTTGGGACTGGCTGGCCGTCCACTACTGGACGTCTCGCTTCATCATCGTCAACGCCATGCTGCTGTCCGTGCTGGAGGGCTGCGCCCTGTGGAGACTCTGGACCAGAGCCAGGATCAGGTACGCACGGCCCGGCTGCCGTCGCTCTGTGTTTTTAAATGCATTTTAAACGCCTTTCACGCTCATTTCAAGAGAAATGATCGCGCTTCCTTAGTTCTCGAAATGTTTTATAGTTGAAAATTCCTACACTACTTGAACATTACTGGGAAATGTAATATGTTAATGCCCTGATAGATCGTCCACTGCTCCCAAATGACTATTGGGTGAAAGAAACTTGAATGAATACAGTTGTTAGAAGGAGATGTTTTCACAGCAATGTAAGATGGATTTAAGGGGGAATTGAGTCTTATATAGCAGCTGTTTCAAGCTACTGTGCATGTTGAGGTACAGGTCAGCTCCTGTGCTGGAGAAGGCCTAACTTGTGTCTTCCGCTTTCTTTTAGGTCTCTGCCGCACAAGATGTGGAACCACTTGTGGAAGACGTTATCTCAGGGCTTTGCCTTCGCCCTCCTGTGGCCTTTTGTCCCTCAGTTTGTGTGCAACTGCCTCTTCTACTGGGCTCTCTACTTCAGCCCCATCATTAACATAGACCTGGTGGTGCAGCAGCTGATGCACCCAGAGACACAGGCACTGTAGCAGACTGCGTGCAGTCAGTGCCCAATTAATGCCGTACAGTTCACAGCGAATACAAAACAACAAAACAACAAAAAAAAAGCCAGAAGAAGAAAGAAATTCAGTTTGCTGAAGAGGAGAAGTGTTTATTTTCAGCAGGTTTACTCTCGTGACATGAGACTGGCTTATTTGCTGTGGGGAAGTCAATTTTCTCGCTTCCAAGTCTCGTCTCTCTGCTGGATGGTTGCCATGTAGGAACAAGACGGGCAATGAGCTAGTGAAGGAGAAACGAGACCAACGAGATGAGGAACGGTGAAATATCTGTCATTGATTTAGACGTACTGCAGTGCATTCACAAACCACATTGCCTAAATGGTCTAGAGGGCGGTTATGCAAATGGTGAGTGGCGTGGTAGTTTTCTGAAAGCTTTGTAGCACTGAGACGACCGTAGTCCGATGACCGCTGAGCTGTTTGTTTTGTTTTTTTAACCACACGGACTAAAAATGGAACAAAAGAAAATGATTTTTATTAGGAGTCTTCATGGCATGTTTATCCACAACCAGTGAAATGATCAACTGCTGCTCTTAAAGTATCAGCGTGAATGAAGCAGCATTATAAGTGTATATAAATCCTTATTCTGCATGAAAATTCAATTAGTTCTCCGAGTCCTTTTTGGTGCGGTTCAGGTTTTCTCCGTGCCACAGAGCTGTCTGAAACGCTCACTGTATGGGGGTTTGGCGACGTCATTGTGAAGTGTGTCAAATTGTTGAGGTTTGCAGCTCTGCAGCCTGATGGGAACCTCGGCTGATTAAAGCGCCAACGAGCAAATGTTCAACACTGAAGCGCATTCCGGGAATTCCAGGCGTTCATTTGAGAATTTCCAGTATAATGTGGCACTTAGATTTGCAACACAACATATGTTCTTCAATTTGCGACGCCGACACAGACGTTTTTTATTAATTTTTATGATTTTAAGGGGAAGCTGTTCATAGCTTGTTTTATTTGCTGGTACTGCCAACAAACATTGTGTTTCATTTCTTTTCTCTTGTATTGTTTAGAGACAGTATATATGTTTCCATTTGATGGGTGAGAAGAAGCTAATGAAAGACTATTTTTTACATTGTTCATTTGCACTTAAAAGTTCTACACTGTGATTTTTGTTCTTCAATGTTCGATGATGACAAAGGAAAAATAAAGATTTTAAATAATAATATCCTGTTGATTTGTTTTTCTCGTGACATAGTAATTGCTGGACAATTTAAATGTAATAAAGATAATTATGTTTATAAGGACAGGTAAAACACAGTTTGGGGATGTGATGATCTGAAATGTTGATTATTGAACAATTGCCGGAACCGGAGGGTCAGCAGTTCGATCCTTGGCTGGGACGTGAGCTGAGTGGAAGTGTCCTTGAGCGAGACACTGTCCCCCTAGTGGCTCCCCGGGCGCCTGTCATGGGCAGCCCACTGCTCCCTGGTACAGGGATGGGTCAAATGCAGAGAAAAATGTCCCCCTTAACGGGATAAATATAGTGTAATAAATACAAAATAAATAAATAAATACTTTAGTAGTAGCTGCCCACAGTTATTAGGCATTATATTTAATTGATTCTAAGTGTTCGGTCACAGCAGGACAAGAAAGGGTTAAAAACCAGATAATAAACTACTTAAACTGAAATGATTTACACAAAATATATGCATGTTTTAAACATTGCAATACATATCTAAAATATCACTTTAATAAATAATTTAATTAAATTTAATAAAATAATAAATGTATGTATCCATCTACATCAGTTGGATAATAATGAAACTTGAAAGACCTGCATTATTAGCCAGTCTTTTGATTAAATGACTAAAACAAGAATAGAATAACATAAAATACAATAAAAACGATGGTTATCTTATAAATAAAGTTTCATTGATTGAAAGCTGAAGAACGACCGCCCTCTAGTGTTCTCTCGCCGTAACAACGTAGGGACTGTCTAAAAAGAGCACGACACACTCGATACGCAAAAACAACTACAAACGCAATTATTGCGGACAAATGAAAACGTACATACGCAAACAAAACACACAACCCATTACCGTAAGTAACCCATTCATTTCCTACCGAGCTTACCACCGTTAAACGCACCGCGCGCTTTCAAAAGGCCCACAGCATTTTACGGTCTCTCCCGCTACGTCATCGTTGCGGAAGTGAACAGTCTACGTGGGGAAGAAAGGTTGGTTTGACCGTGTTTGAATCGTTTTGAATACCGTACACTCCAGCAGCACCCATGTCCAATCCAGGTTGACTCCGTGCCCCCTTGTCGAAGCAGTCCTCCCCACCCCCCCACCCCCCTGTCCCTCGCCCCCCCCCCCCCCCCCCCCCCCTTAGGCAAATGGACGCGTTGAGTAGTGTCCGGGGCGTATAAATGGCACGGAGAGCCGACAGCGCGTAATGCTGCGCCGGGTGCGGCAGTCTCTCCGGCAGGTGCTGTTTCTGATGGCCCGTAGACCGGGTCTACTCTGCGGGACTATCGTGCTCGGCGTCCTGCTCTTACTGGCCGTCAAGTTCACGTGCAGGTAACACCCGGTCGGTAGTGTGAAAGCAGAGCGGCTTCTGCTCGTGTGTATCGTGGTGGTGTTGTTGTGACCAGGCTAACGTGAGGCATTCACGACCCAGCATGTTGGATACTTTGTGTTTGTTCTAGCATCGGGGAGTCGTAAATTAGCTATTGTTGATTATAGTGCAGCTACGTGTCACTAATTTGGCTCTTGATCATGTTGTGCAGCTGATCCGAGACGGACGTGTACTTTAGGACAAGAGGATTAATTAACTAATGCGTTAAACCGTTCAAACAGACCGTGAACTAGCCGAGAGCGCATCATTCCTTAAGTTGAGTGAGTTTAGTAAGTTGTTGGCCTCTGTGTTTGTAGATGACACCGAAGACGACAGTGTAACTACCGTAACTCTGTAGTAAACAACGCAGATCTGTGTCCCTGATCGCTGCTGCTGAGACATGAAACATGAAACTCTATTTCTAACAGATGATCTCAGATACGTCCTGCGTCTTATCCGGCTGTAGTGGAAGAAGTATGTCATTGTTTGAATTGACTAAAAGCAGCAATAGTATTGTAACTATACTCTATTACAAGTGAAAGTACAGCATTCATGATATTATTGAAGTAGAAGTACAAAAGTGTTTCCAACTAAATCTGTAGAACTGAAACAATTTGTCAAATAATCTTTATTGATCAAGCAACAATGCCAAACATCCTCTAGTTCCTGCTCCTTAAATCAATGGATTGTATGTTTGAACTGTTTCCTGAACAACACAAGGATCAGTAGTGAAAATAATCCTCAGTTGCAGCCAAAAAACAATTTGGGGTCTTCAATATGTTACGCAGCTGATCTTAAATATATTATTTAGTCTTATTTATTGTGAAAATCTGCCCATTACAAGTTAACAGAAGTGATATCTTCAAATTGTTTGTTTTTGTCTGATTAAACACGTGAATAGATTTAATTTAAAAAAAAAGCAGCAAACCAGAGAATTCCTGGCATGTTTTGCTTGATAAATTAAAACAAATTTTTATAAAAAAAAATATCCCAGATTGGAAATGCTCTGTCGTTTTTAGGCGTCGTCGCGATTCCTGCATCTAACATCAAACTGTTTTGTTCTGCAGCCGTGCTAAAAATGTGGTGGCAGCAGCTCGGCCTCCGGTGCGGTTCTTCTCTGCCGAGGCCCCGGTAGTGGACCTCTACTTGGGTCAGCTGGACCAGGTGAGATTCTCAGACGACTGATGCAAAACGCTTTCACACGAGGCGGATGATACCGGAATTTCCCTCATTACATAATGTAACATGTGCATGGTAGATAAGAGTTTGAGGATCTATAACAGAGGAGCAATGGGACGAGGCCACAGGGTACATACAGCTTTTACCTCCATTATATTTTATATCATATTATATATTTCTCCTGCGTGAAACTGACCGGTGGACACATCTGTCCCCGTCTCACTTGCCCACACGTTTTGCCATTGTCTTATCCAGCACGGTGGTGAAGTCGGTAACGTTAACATTTGCACTGCAGGTGGAGCGTCTCAGGAGCGTGGCGGAGGTGTCTCTCATCTTCTTCTATGCGCCGTGGTGCGCTCACTCCATGGCGGCCCGGCAGGAAGTGCAGCAGGTGGCAAAGAATCTGGCCAAACAGGTACTGAACATGACGCCCGTTCTGCAGGAGTGGGAAAACACCAAATAGCAACCAGCCGCCGAGGCTTGTTGTTACGGTAACATGCTTGTCAGTAAACATCAGAAGCTTCCAGGACTCTTAAGTACTAAGAAGTAGTATTTTTTGTAGAGGTTACATTAATAATCTAAACAAACTGACAACAGCTGCAAATGGATATTAGAGTTAGTCTGAAGTTTATAGAAATCTGTTGGAATTATAAAATCAAATCAATCCTTAAAATCACAAAAAGGTAATTAACTGTTAACTATGATCTGACATATGTCTGAGTGATATCTCTCTCTCTCTCTCTCTCTCTCTCTCTCTCTCTCTCTCTCTCTCTCTCTCTCTCTCTCTCTCTCTCACATACACACACACACACACACACACACACACACACACACACACACACACACACACACACAGGTGCAGTTTGTGGCTGTTAACTGCTGGTGGAATCATGGGAAATGCAGGAAGCAGAACCGCTTCTATCAGTACCCGATCATCCATCTGTTTTATAGAAGGTGAGACGCTCGTCCTTTAGAAGTTGTTTATCTAGAAAAGCAGCAAATACTCGCACTTAAGAAGCCGTAAATGCTTGTATTATTATTGTATATAGTATTTCACTATTTTCAGCGGGACGTTTTGTCTCCGCTCCCGTCCCCCTGAATGTGAATGTTTTACTTTATTCTTTATTTTTATGATCAGATTCCCTAATTGATCCGTCATGTTGTCTTTCTTTGTGTTTCTTTGCCGCAGGTTTGGGCCGATCGAATACAAAGGTCCGTTTGTGGCTCCATACGTAGAAAGTTTTATCCTCAGAGTCATCACACCGCTCACGTACCTCCCATCAAGAGCCACGCTGGAAGAGTTCCTCTCCTGTCACGAGGTATTGATGGAGACTTACTGACTTTACTGACCCAACTGTGTGCGCCGGTCGGAAAAAGTTAACATTCATGCCAACGTTGGCTACCTTTTAAGGAACGAGCTGAACGTTTATGCTGTTGAATAATCTGCGTCTTTACACAGGTGGTGTTCCGTTTCCATATGACGTATATTCTAATTGGTTGTTTCTTGTGTCTCCAGCCTCGAGTGGTGGGTTTCTTCCAGTTCAATTCGTCTCCTCAGCCGCCGGGGTACATCACATATCTGTCCTCTGCACTGCAGGCCTTAAAAAGGGGTATGAAGTGATCACACAGCCAGTTGTTTTCTAATTCACGTATGTAAGATTAGATTAGAAATGACCAGGTTTGGGGAAACTTGGGTCATTTTAGCAGTGAAGATATCCGTAGATTAAACATGTGAAACGATGGCGTGGTTAATGTCTATGTCTCCAGCTCTTCAGTGTCTCTGTTTTTCTGGTGCAGATTTCCGTGGCGTTGTACGTTTTGGGGTTGTGACCAACAAACAGGTGGCGGAGGCCATCTCTCTAAAAGAAGATGAGACGGTTTATCTCTACAGGAGATTTAACTCCTCTCTGGTGAGCAGTGTCACGCTGATGTAGACGGTCTAATTCAACGCTGGATGCATTTCACGGTAATCTTGGATGTTTATTAAGGTGCTGCACCGGCATCTTGCTGTGTGTGCCTTTCCCTTTTTTGTTAGATTTTCCCTCGAAGGGAACGCAACTTCACATCGGAGGCCATCTGCAGCTGGGTGTTTGAACACCAAGAGGCCGTCCTCCAGTGGCTGCAGCCTCCAGGAACGAAGTCCCGTCTCCTGGAACATGAGCTCACTAAAGGTCCTGCACTGCTGCTGTTCCTGCCGTACGATCCACTCGTGTCCAGACCCAGTCCCATACTACAGCAGGTGAGCAGGGATGGACCCCCCCCCCCCCCCCCCCCCCACACACACACACACACACACACACACACACACACACACACACACACACACACACACACACACACACACAGAGGGTACATATCTGGAACAAATTCCCAGAGATCTACTCGAGCTCTCGGTTCTTTTAAAATGGAGCTAAAAGCTTTTATTTTTGCCATTTTGACTATTATTGAGTCAAATTTGCAACAATTTCTTAATTTCTGCTGATTTCTATCTTTTTATTTAATTTTACTCAATGTCTTTTTCTTTCTTATCTCTTCCTTATCTTTTCTATTTCCCTTTGTTTCTTATATATATTGTCTTGGTGCCTTTCGGTCTCATGTAAAGCACTTTGAATTGCCTAGTTGTTTGCCAAGTGCTTCACAAATGAACTTATCAGCATAAAAATTGAAGGCAAGGCGACAACCAGGCGTTTGTACCAATAACACCTGGTGTCATTACTTGCTGTATGGCCAAACATTCTGCTGCAGTTTTAACGATAAAATATAATTTCAGTCAGTCCACCGGTTCAGCTCATCCATATCAACCAAGGCAGTCTGTCAATAAATGTTAATGAGTCCTATTCAAGTGTAACCTCAGCTTTTAAGTGATTTATTTAAGTCTCAGCAGTTGAAAGAGTCCAAATGGGCAGACGGTCCGGCAGAGCGAAGGGAACTGGGCTGGTATATGTAGTGAATGACTGATTGTATGTATTACTTACATTTATATATATGTGTGTGTATATATATATATATATATATATATATATATATGTATGTATGTATGTATGTATGTATATATATATATATATATATATATATATATATATATATATATATATATATATATATATATATATATATATATATATATATATACTATTATTACTTTTTGTTTCTTTCGTCTTTCAGGTTGCAGACATTGCTGTGCGCTACCATTCCTGTCACAACAATAACCACTCCAGCTTGGCTAAAGGTTCCCACTCGCTGTGCTGCCAGTCACTCCTTCTCCCGGAGTCCAGCACCAGTGTGTGTGAGGTGTGCCTCAGCTCGTCCGGGTCGGGCCCGGCCGGCTCCTCTGTGCGCTGCTCTTTCTCCTCCTCGGCTCAGGGAGGAGACCTCGCGCTGCAGTCGTATCTCAGACACTGCTGCCTGCGCCCGCTACCCGCTGTGCCCGCGAAAACCGCAACCTCGGCGGGCTGCAGCAACGTGCTGAACAGCTACAGCCCGTTTGGTCAATACAGTGCCTGCTGCAGAGAAGTAGAACCTCAACTCAACGAATCGCAAGCCGAAGAGGAGCCGGACTTGCGGAGAGCTCCCCTTACGCCGCCTCCTTCCTCCATACCTCCGTCCTCCGGCCCGCAGCGGGGAGCGGGCGGCGTCGCAGGGCTGCGGTGTCAGACCAACAGGACGCTCAGGTTTTATGTGCTGGATGCCGCTCTGAACTGGCCTCTGGCGGTGAGGCTCGGGGCGACCGGCAACCGAAGTGCTTCTCGTCACCGGGACGCCGGCGCACAAGGCGACGACGGGTCCTTTGCAACTATCGTGAACCTGAAGGACGAGGTTCATTATGTTCTCCGCCGCAGCCCAGCGGCCACGCTGACGGAGTCTCTGGGTAAGACTAGAGCGCCGGTTCCGTATATCTATCTATCTATCTATCTATCTGTCTGTCTGTCTGTCTGTCTCTCTCTCTGTCTGTCTGTCTGTCTATCTCTATCTCTATCTCGTCAGACAAAGACGTCTGAGGCAAACAGCAGTTTTGCATATTATGCATATCCGCAGATCAGCTCATGTCTTAGTTTCATGGTCTTTTGCATACTGAGCATGTGCAGATGTTTTCAAAGGGAATAGTCGGCACCATGAATCAAGGCGTCACGGTTGTCTGCGCTTTCATGTTTCTGATGAACTGAAACAAACCGTGCGTCTGTCGATCCATCGTACTGATCCTCTGTTTTCACTCTGCGTGTGTTTCTGTATGTCGCTAAAGAGGCCTTCATCAGGAACTTCAGTGCTCCATACAGCCACTTACAGAGACACCTGGTGGGAGAAGAAGAAGAAGAAGAAGACGACGGGAGAGGAGGAGAGGGGGAGACCAGGCAGCACCCGCCTCCACGCCTCCTCATCGCAGAACTGACCACTTCCTCCTTCCTGCCCGCCGTCATGGACCTCCAGAAGGTGAGAAGAGACCCAACGTGTCTCTAAACTACATCCGTCTGTGTGAAGGATTCATTATCAAATGTGTGTGTGTGTGTGTGTGTGTGTGTGTGTGTTCTCTCCTGTAGGACGTGCTGCTGTTCTACTACACTCAGTGGTGTGGATTTTGCTCTGTTCTCAACCACGTCATCATCCAGCTGGCCAGATTATTCCAGGGAAACAGCACCATCACTGTGGCCAGGTACAGTTTCATGTTTGCCTTGATGCAGGTATTGTGGCAGTACTGTGTGTTTTTAATATATATATATATATATTTTTTTTTTTGGTAGTTTTTTAACTTCAGTTGAACGGCTCAACATTAGTTTTCTGGTCCAACCTTTTTAAGGAAAATATAATAATCTAACTACATGTTGTTGCTACAGGGTAAATGTTGCGCGTAATGACCTTCCGTGGGAGTTCATGGTGGATCACGTTCCCTCTGTTCTTCTATTTCCCAAATACAGGTAAGAAACACACAGAAACATTTGGAGATGGTATTTTCCAGTAATGCCTGGACATTTGGCTGGCAGTGACCAGAGTACAAAAAACTAAATATATATATATTTACATCTCTGGCTTTTCACATTTAAGGATATGCAGGATTTCTTCATATTTTAAGGTTTTTGCGTCGTTAGTCAGACAAAACAAATGATTTGAAGATGTCCCTTTGGGCTTCAGGAAGTTGTGATGTATTTCTAATATTTTATAGAGCAAACAATTAGTTAATCAAGAAAAGAATTGGCAGATTAATTGATAATAAAATTGTTAGTTACTGTGTACTTAACTTTATTATCCCCAAAAGATTTTGTCACACAAAAACAAAATGTCACCACCATTTTTTTTTTTTTATGAATTTCAGTTTTCACTCTTTCTTCTGTTTCGTCTCTCTTCAAGAAAACACTCAAGTGTGAAGTTTCCTGACGACCTGCCCATCACGTTACCCAACCTGCTCCGCTTCATCCTGCAGCACTCTGGCTCTGTTCAACATGCAGACAAACCAGCGCCGGGTTCCAGCGGGGCAGAGGGTCCAGGACCCGGCACCGTCCTCCGCGCAGAGTTCCTGGCACTCCAGCGAGAGGTCCAGGCGCTGCGTCACGCCCGCGAACGCCTCTCCCAACAGCTGGCGCAGCTGTGGCGCGACAACCGCCGCCTGACGTTTGACGCTCTCGGCTTAGAGGCCCAGAACACGGAGCTGCGGAGAGAGAGGCGGAGCTTGGAGGAACAGCACCGGGAGAAAAGCCGGCAGCTCGGGGAGGCGGTGAGGCGGCTGGAGGAGCTGGCGGACACCTCTGAAAGCCTGCTGAATGAGAACACACTGCTCAGGGTCCTGCTGATGGCGCTGAAGGACAGGACGGAGGCTGAAGAGCAGCAGCAGGCGGAGGAGGAGAGAAAAGAGACGGAACAGAAAAGGAGCCATATGGCCTCCTGACCACAAGTCTGCAGGGAGACCTGAGAGCGAGGGCCGGGAAATGAGAGACGGACTGGAATGGACGAGAGAGAAATGATGTGTTTAGACCTGAGATGTGGAGGGCAAAACAAAGCCCGAATGAGGACGTCATATATGCAATATGACCTGATCGTTTGTGGAGAAATGTTCACGGAAAAGAGCGAACGAGGAATAAGGATGAAACGACAGCTGTGATCTGTCCGAAGAAAGTCTAAGACTGCTGCTGGATCGGGGCAGAAGTTAAGGAACCACTTAAAGTGGATGGGTAGCGAGGGGACACAGCAGTGTTTGTTCGAGACAGAATACTCTGAGGTGCTGTCATGATAGTGGGCTTGTCCACTAAGAGGAATACACTATTCAGTGCCAACTGTGCTTTCAAAAAAAAAAAAATGTCATTTCTGTCGACGTAACCCGAGTTAAACGTTGTACACAGAGCCTGCAGCCCAGTTCTCTACATTCCCTGAGTAACCGTTCATTTGCATACAAAAGACATATTCAAATAATTAGTCTCTAAAAAGAGCTCAGCATTGACAAACACGTAGCTTACAACAGCTCGCATGGTAAATTCAGTAGAATTTCCACATCACTAATTCTATCAACAGAGTCGTGATGCACTCACCGCTCTTCTACAGTTTCTCTTTCTGCTTTTTTTTTCTTCATCATAGCTGTGTTTTTTTTTTAATCTGAAATGATTTCACTTGTTCCTTCTTTGCCTTAATGCTGATCAACACTTCCTGATGTTTCCACATTAAAAGCCGACCTATGAAAGGAATGATGCCGGAGGAACTTTGATTCATGGTAGCTCAAAGGAGAACGCCTCCTGAATTTAGGAATTCCTTAATATGTTCTATTCAGGGTTTATTAGTTCAATCAACATTTGTGAACATGAGCTTCTCTCTCTTTCTCTCTCTCAAAGCCAGAAACCAGAGCAGTCTGGAGCTGCTCCATAGAGATGAATGGAAGGGGATTTTGATGCAATTCATGTTTTCTTTTTTTTATACCCAAAAGAGCTTTATTCTACTGCAGTATTCTCGGTTATGAAACAGAAAGGTTGCGTCGAAATTTCCACACTAACAATAACGCCTTATTTAGTACGCTAAAACATCCTGATTTATTTGTATTATGTCCGAAACCGTGAATTGCAGACTTATTTGCAATGAAATATAACATTAAGCAAAAAAACTGTACACCGGCGTAAATATCCCACAATGCAATGCGGTAGCAGCGTCAACAACGCGTTGATTTAAAGTTTAAGTACAAGATGCCACTCGGCCCTAATAATATATTTTTCAAATTAGGTTTTTCAGACGATGATTCTCACAAATCATCGTTTGGTCACACGAGGTTTACGCGCCTCAAACCGACAAATGGGCTCTCAGGAAGTGACGTAGTTACAGATCAGTGCGTCCGAAAAGATACGTACTGTTTATTCACAAGAGCGTGTTGAACGATAGTACAAGTATTGATTATTTGACTTTGAAAATGGGCAAAGTTTCCATTTATTAAAGGCAAAGTGGAGCGCCTGACTCTGGCTGTACTGATGGAATAAGTACTGTGGAAAAGTACATTATGCTGAAATTTATCGGGTCAAAATGTAAACGCGGAGGGAGTGTTAGGAATACAGGCCTGCTTCTCTCTGCCACTGAACTATAAAAGCCACTATTCTGCTGCTACAAGCTGAGAGTCGGTGTTCCTTCGTCAGAGCTTTGCTCGTTAGTCGACGTGCAGCGCTGTGACTGCAGGTCAGTGATGTAGAGAGGCCTACTAATGAAGCTGAGACTTATTTAACACTGAGGATGTGGCACCTGCTCACCGACCTGGAGGTGAGCCTTAGAGCACTCTAAATAATTAGCAAAAACTTCCTCCTTCTTTTTTCTTTTTTAAGGGATATTGTTCTTTTGTTAAACTGATCTATTTTTACAGGAATCCTTGAGTCACTAAAATATTACTTCTTTGTAACTATTCAGGTATTGAAAATGAGATGCTGCAATTGTTTACATGTGAAATATTGCACCTGTTTTTACTGATTAAAAATCTTTCAACTTACTGTCGTCCTGTGTTTAATTGTGCGGGGATGTCTGGCCACTCTCTCACACTCTAATAATCTCAACTACAACAGCACTATTTACCCCTGTTTGCTAAAAACTGCTGCGCTCGACTGTTTTAGGAAATTATTATTATTATGTTTTCTAAATGAAACTTAATATTTGTGGCCTATTTTAAAAGACGTACGTCTTCCTTAGGGAACCAGTGGGCTTGCTGCTGAAAAGGAGAAACCTCGTACCCTCACCTCACTGTGTTCAGCAAAGAGCTAAGATTTCATTTGCAGCAGTCATGCGCTGTTCATTTCCGTCTGAATGGAGGCTAATTAGTCTTTAATACGCTTCATGCACTTCAAGAGTCTCCGCCACGGAGTTTTTATATTTTTACATCTTTGCTGCAGCTTTTAAAAACACTAAAAACTTCACACACCTCTTTAGTACGTCAGCTATATTTCTAAAAACTGTGATCTTTATGCAGTTGGCTGCCTTGGACCGAGACGGCCCGAAAGTGAACAGCTGTAATTATTTCCTTAGCAGATGTTAATGATAGATTCCCGTTCAGACCCTTAAAAAAATGCTATTAAAAGCTCAAATATATCACATTTATTTAAAGAATATTTTAATTATATCTCGTTAGTCAGACTCAGTTGGGAGACGGTCCAGTTCAGGTTGCCTGTCCAAAGTGCCGTCAGACCGTTGTCTCCAAGGTGGACTGCTCCTCCGGTTTGCTCACCTGCCTTTCCTGTGGAGGACTCTTCTTCTGTGGCTACGAAGGCGTGACGTGTCATTCGCTCCATGATGTTATCCCTGATTCAAAGTTGAAGATTACAGGAATTTCAAACCCTTTCAGTCACATTGAAATAAAAGCCAACATTAGATCTGTACTGTTGGCTAATACAGGCAGTAATGAGGGTAACCGTCTTCAGAAAAAAGAATAGTTCAGGTATAATTCTTTGAAGTGTTGGACAAGTGCAAATATTAAAAATGAAAACAGATGTACCATCATTATCCCTTCAGGGAACTTTACCTGTCCTTCATTTTATTTTTTCATTATTAGATTCATTATACAATACTATGTTTACAATCATATGAATCTTGACCTTGGCTACCGTCCTCTCCAGCTTTGTTTTAGGCTGCTGTCTCATCCCGTTCTGTGTGGACCGGCTGAAATATGCAAAGCACTCCTGTCCTGCCTGCAACACGGTACTTGCCGTGTACAAACGCTTATAACCTGATATTAGAGCTGCAACGAACAGGCGAATCATCGATTAAGTCCAGCGACAGAAAAATAAGTTGCAACTACTTTGACAATCGAAAAAGCTAAGTGTTTGCTGGTTTCATGCTTCTTAAATGTGAGAATTTGATGCTTTTCTTTGTCATATGGGATAATAAGCAGCATTTGAAAACGTCAACGTGGGTTCTGGTTAATTTCCCAGGGGAGCTTTTCCCTATTTCCTGGCATCTTTTAGTCAAAATTATTATTTAATTATGATTCATTGAGAAAAATAATGGGCATAATGAAAACAATTGTTTGTTGCAGCCCTGACTGATATGGTGTCTTTCTAAGAGTTAAACTTCCAACACATCCATCAGTACACCAGACTACAAACAGCCTCCTGAATGAACCACTGTTGAATTCAGAAGATGTGATTATGCTGAACCTGACAGCTGCCGCTAACATTGTTATAAGTCTTTACAAAGTTAGACTGGAGGCTCTATATTCATTGATGTATGTTGCACTGCACAGATGAAATGATGCGACTGTGACAACTTATTCCCTTCAAAAACACTTGAATATTAATAAACCGTGACCAAGCAAGTGATGAATTTTGATGATCGTGCAACGATTTACAATCAGCATTTATTTTTAATCTCAATACAGCTCAAGGCAAGATAAGCCTTCCTAAAGAAAGGTGCAATTTTCAAAATGGACACTCTAGATTACAGCGACACAAATACAGCAGAAAACTGTCGTCTTCATTTGTTTTTGTTCTTGTTCATTTCAGCATTCATTTTAACAATTCAAACAACTGAACTACCGGGAATAAAACCAAATAAAGCAAATATATTATGAGCCTTAAAAAGTGTGAAAAGGTTGAGAGGGATCAACTAATCGAGAATTTCAATATTTACATCTGCTGGATTTGTATTGCACATTAAAATCTTTGTGGTTAGCAATAAAATGTAGCATGTAGCTTCACTTAACGGATGTATTCATCAATTACAATAATCAGCTATGTGTTTCTTCATACAAAGGAAGCGATGAGCAGCGCAAGGAGAACAAGGAAGGAGAAGCCAGCGTCTGCTCGGATGCGGCCCCCGTTGTTTCCTGAAACAGAAATATCAAGCTTGAATGAGGGAAACTCACACTTTATCAAAACAACTTTTATTGTCTGTTCTATATTGAATACCAATAAGTCCAGTACACACAGCGCTGCGTCTGTCGTTCAGCAAGAAACACTTTTTACATTCAGGTCATTTCATTCTGTCATGTCAGGCTGATAATTCCTGAGCGTCGGGTCAATAAATACTTTCCGGTGTTCAAAAGACACCATAATCATATTCTGGGGGGATTCTCCTGTTGAGGGGATGTCATTTGCCCGTGGTGCATATCTGTCAGTGAACACATTGTTTTCTGTATCGGTAATTGGGAATTATGGCTTCTTTGTCTGTGTTTTTTGAGGTGCTGACAATGGATTAAAAAGTCGGTTGGAAAAATGAGATAGGCTGTTTATGGGTACTTTGACGCCGTGCTGTCTTTTCACCGTTGCACTTGGCTCTGGTGGATGGGATCTGTTACCGGCTGGAAAGCCTGCGATCCTTCAGCTGCTGCTGAGGGTCTTTGTGCCAACTGAGGTTGGATAATTGGCCCCGGTGGGTTAACGTAGTCTCTGGTGCCCAGTGCCGACCGTTTTGTTACTTGAGCCAGGTCGTAACTTTTAAACTTATAAAAGTGCCTTTTAAGAATTCTTTTAAAACACTGTCTCTTGTTTTTAAGTTTGAAATGGACTCATTTCACGACAAGCACACTGTGACATGTTCAAAATGGACTTAACGGCTAAATATGATATAATGCTAAAAGACTGCTAACAGGTCCCAGGGAATGAGTCTGCATTCCAGTTGAAGATCCAGGTAAGGGACATGGAAATAAAACAACATCAACTTTTTCAGTACTCACCTGTGGTGGTGGCCATAGAGTTGGGGGTGGTTGGAGAGCCGGTGGTGGTCACAGAGTTGGGGGTGGTTGGGGAGCCGGTGGTGGTCACAGAGTTGGGGGTGGTTGGGGAGCCGGTGGTGGCCGTAGAGTTGGGGTTGGTTGGGGAGCCGGTGGTGGCCGTAGAGTTGGAGTTGGTTGGGGAGCCGGTGGTGGCCGTAGAGTTGGAGTTGGTTGGGGAGCCGGTGGTGGCCGTAGAGTTGGGGTTGGTTGGGGAGCCGGTGGTGGCCGTAGAGTTGGGGTTGGTTGGGGAGCTGGTGGTGGCCGTAGAGTTGGTGGCTGTAGAGCCAACCCTGCCTCCCTCAAGCCCAATTTGCAGCGTGTTAAGCTCTGACTGGGACTGCATGCTGATCCAGTTCTTTACCAGCGTTTGGTTTTCATAGGACTTTAAATTTGGCAAGTTGGTGCCAAGCAGACCTTTAACCTCATTAACTGTCAGGTTCTAGGGGAAAATAGAGCAGATACATTTTATATTTCTGTGTAAATAAACACACTTTTTTTTATCCATTTTATCCAACATAAAAACTAATACCAGTTATATTGGACACAGCCATAAGCATGAAGGTAGCAGCATTTTGTCCAGATGCAGGAGTAACTAAGTAGTTTACTCACGAAAAGTAAATGCTTAAGTACAAATTTAACATCAATGCAGCAGTAATATTAATCCAGAAACATCATATATAATGGTAAAACATTGACAATGAACCATTCTGCACAATGAATACTTTTACTTTTCAGCGACTGGTTGTATTCACATAATGTATTTATATTTTCTTGTTTAGATGTTTACACAGCTAATGGCCATATTTAGCATTACGAAAATCATTTGGCAAAGGTGAACGCTAATTGCCGAATCTCACGAGAGTGTGTTGCTAAGACACAGAAAGGTCTCAAACAAAGATTTGTGTGTCCGAAAAATGCCCTTTTAGTGTCCGAATGTTCTGTCTTTTTTCTGAACTGTCTCTGGTATTAGTGCTTAAGGATCTAAGTACTTAGACTAGATCACTCTCCTCTCTAAACACCTCACAAGCAACCGACCTTTGAAAGACTTCTGCCTCACAAGAACTCGCAACTGCAATTGCAACAGCTGCCAAACACACACACGCACGCACACACACACACACACACACACACACACACACACACACACACACACACACACACACACACACACACACACACAACTGACCAGTGCAAGGTTCTCATCCAGACTGGTGAAGGTATCCATGTCCATGTTGATGTTGGAGGCTGCCAAACGTTGGACATAGTCTAAATCTGCACCTCCTGCAGGGCCAGTAAAGAAATCATCAGCTGTGCTCAAATAAAGATTATCTGCTTGCAGCATGGATGTGTGTGTGTGAGTGTGTGTGTGTGTGTGTGTGTGTGTGTGTGTGCGTGTGTGTGTGTGGGTGGGTCTGTTTGCGTACCGATGAATGATTGCATGAGCTGGTAAGACGCAGCAGAGATAGCTGATCTGGTGTTTGTGGCAAACGCTTGTTCGGCGATGGTGAACAGTGTTTTCTTTTTCTCCGTGGTGCAGATGGACACCGTCAGGGTGTTGGCATCTCTGCAGGAGACACGAGCACACAAGGTGAGAGACGAGAAATAGGCTCATCGAAAAAAAACCTCAGCGGTTACAGCAGGATGCCGAAAAGGAATACACAATAATACAACAGACTTACACACGTTTACGTTTCTCCTGCCTGGAAGAAGACTTGTGTTGGGTTGAAACGTCGCTAAGGAGCTCTGATTGTGGGTTCTTTTATATCATATTTTCCAAGAGACAAAAACACCACAAACTCCATCCAGAGATTGAAAAGTTTACCCTTTCAAAACTTTTTTTTATCTTAAAACCTATACGTCAATTGTATCATCGTGATTTCAACTATTGCTTACAAGAAAATAGCTGCACACTGCAGAAAGTTTGGTCATGTAAAAATTATTCCTGCTTTATTTATAAGACTTCTGCACAGTAGAAATTATCGTGAAGTCACTAGAATAGAAAATGAATCAAAGATAAGGCAGTAAAGTGCTCATTTTAGTAAATATGGAAATATAACATTATCTAACAATGAAACTAACTGTGATCTTAAGAGGGATGCATAAAAAACTTTTCATAGCAATCTCCCCAGACTCAACCTTGCCCCTCCCATATATGAGCGGCCATTTGAACTGTGAGCAACATCAGTGAATGCTATTTGGACTCAGATGTCACGGTGCGTGGTTCTGACTTCTTACTTGATGCTTTGTTGGGAAATGTTCTTCAAAACGTCGGCGTCCAGGGAGCACAGGTTGGTTCCTCCGATGGAGTTGAGCTCATCACTGCCCAGTTCGTTCCCCGATTGACTCAGATACTTAGTGATGACGGCCTTCGCCTGGACGACGAGAAGAAACATTCATTCATCACACGGGCACACGCGGTTACATATATGCGAGCGACACCTGTTTTCACTTGTTTGCTCACCAGGCTCGGGTCCCACTGTCCGTCCGACGAGTCCATCAAAGTGGAGAGTGTGTCGATCTGAGTGATGTTCCACGTGTCGACGTCGGCAACAGTTGCCACACGGGACGCTGGGCCTAAGAGCTGAACCTGATCTTCTGGGATGGTTGAGTAAACCTACAAAACATAAAAGTCATTATCTCCACTATACAATAGACAATATTCCATTGAAAATGTAAGCTTTTTTAAGCTTTTTTTCAACCATCATACTTGTTTCCAGGAAGCAAACTTCTGGTTCTGATAAGTGAAGGGCCTAGAACCTGAATTATCTCTAGTGGCCATCAGGGGGCGACTCCTCTGATTGTGTAGAAGTCTA
The DNA here is from genome assembly GCF_023349555.1 of Cebidichthys violaceus. Taxonomy (NCBI): domain Eukaryota; kingdom Metazoa; phylum Chordata; class Actinopteri; order Perciformes; family Stichaeidae; genus Cebidichthys; species Cebidichthys violaceus. The sequence goes on from NW_027176594.1 coordinate 1,911,910, forward strand.
TGAGAAAATGACTCTTGATTTTTACTTCAGTAAACATTGTAAACATGAGTTTATGGTCTCACTCGCTAGTTTGGAGTTGTCTTCAGCGCAGGATGATGCTCATTTAGTAAATTATGGTCCATTTAGAGTAAAACAGACCATAAATCAGGGTGTGTTTTTAGGGCGGGGTTAGGATTTGATGGAAAAAGCTTTCTATTCAAATGGCCTTACGGAGAGAGGAGCGCCCAAAAAACATCAGTGCAAATGGAGGCCGAACAAAATACAGTTATAAAACTTTCTGAAACGTCCTGTGAAGCATTTGCTTTTTGACTTTTCCATAGAAGTAGTGAGTACTATCCACAATTTCTATTGTTTTTGGGTGAACTATTCCTTTAGATAAAATTGACTTAACCGGCAACAAGCCTGAACTTTTAGTGCTCAGTTTAAAAAAAAAACCCATTTACAAACCAATCACGTCTTCCCGTCACTTACCTCTCGCAACTTGCTGAGAACGATGCTGAGGTATTCCTCCTGTTCCACCTTCTCAGTGATGGAATTCAAGTTGTTTCTAACGACCAAGGCGCTGAGGCAGCAGTTGAACTGAGTTATGTCGTCATAGTCAAAGGGAAACGTGTCATCGCTGATGGTCACCCGGGTGATCGTTCCTACAGTGCACTCATTTACTAAAAAACACAGTGGGGAAAAATAGTTCAGATAGCAAGTTCATGAAGAGAAAACAGCCGATAACGGAAGGAGACTCACCGATTGATCGCTTTGACTTATTTCTAATCGACTTCCTTATTTCTTTCTTCAGCCTCTTCTTCTTCTGTCGGTCCACCCTGTTGCGCCTAATAACGTTCAGGAAGTACCTCAAGAACCTCCGCTTCGTTTTCTGCTCGCAGGAATAAAAAAATAAGAAAAAACATCACCGACCTCCATCCAACACCAAGCAGGTGATAGACGAATGGAAAGACAGTCACCTTTCCTTCTCAATGCGTTTATTCACGTGTTTATTACTCACTTTGTCAAAGTTATTGTAGAAGGTTGACGTCAGATACAGCGGTAACATCCCAAGATCCTTCAGAGTCTGTTCGCTCCATGTTGATGGAGCCCTGGTTATCAAAAATCAAAGAGTGTAAAAACAGGATGTCAAACTGAAATGGTCACTTCAAATTACAAGTTATTTATTTTTTTCAAATTGTTTCCTATTTTGGAAAGAAACAGAAGAAAATAGGATCATTTAAGGTTACTGGTAAGAAATAAATCTGCTGATACCAGGACATACAAGGAAGAGGGTTTATGATTTTCTTTTAAAAACTTGCTAATAGATGTATTGCTTCTGTTGACGTACCCGTACTGCGTTTTCCCGCTCTGCAGTAGAGCTTCAACAGCAGCCACTTGAGCGTCGGTGAGGTCTGGGCAGTCCTTGAGATTTTCTAAGAGGGACGGGTCAGAGTTCTCGATGTAGGGCCCATCCAGAGTGCAGCACATGTTTCCCAGCACCGATATATTATCCTCGGTCAAACTCGTGTTTGTTATGCCCTTAGAAAAAAATAGAAGGGTTAAGAACAGAGATAAATTACAGATTGGAATGTTAAAAGAACAGAAATATGCAGTGACTTAATCTCCACTGCATTTCCTGTGTCTTGGACACTGATTTTTAGCTAAATGATCAAGTGGATTGCTTTGGTCGTCATTGAAATCATCCAACTGAGAGATTAACATAAATTCAAAGTAAATCGGCCCAGTGGAAGATTTGATTTAAACCTTTATTTAGTCTCAGTGTAACGATAATCTTCCTTCAGCAAATTGGTTCGGCACTATTTTATTTCTGAAACACGCAGTTTAAATGTAGTTTAACGGGCTCTTTCAGCATTTGAGGAACATGTGATGATGTATACGTGGTTCTGTTTTGTTCAGGTTACTCACCAGGCAGCTCCTCGCGTTATCGAACAGAGCGGTAATTTTGTAGCTGAGGGTTGAGGAGAAGACGGTGAAGTCTGCATCTGCCAGCTGTTCAAAATAGGACCTGCAGCTGGCCTGTGGCACCAGGGAGTAGCTGTAGAGTCACAGAGAGACAGAAACTAACAAAAACTGTTCTGACAGGTTCTCAAAACAAAACCTGTTCTTCCACCAAACTCACTCATAGTACAGCAGCATATCAGGAGGATAGAGGTCGAACATGGAGGCATCGGAGTCTTCTTTAATGTGGTTGTACATGCAGGTCAACTGTTGGTGAGACGAGCAAATATACTGTTATAAAGTCTGTATATAACGTCTCCGTTATTTATCCACTAAGCTGTGATCGGTAGGTGAAAAATGTTGGTGGAATTTTGAATATCTGGGTAACAAAGACATCTTGTCTCAACTGCGTTGCAATGACTTTATGAAGAAGTCACACATTGTCTCACCTGAGTCTCCACCAGAAGGACCTTGTTCTTGCCTTTCCTCCGACAGGCTTTGATGAGCTTCTTGATCTGCACCGATTTAACAGTCCTCACTCCGGTGCATGTGAACCCTTGCAGCAGAGAGGACGACAAACTACACACACACACGCACACGCACGCACACACACACACACACACACACACACACACACACACACATTGTATGTTATATACATGTTGAGACCCACCTGCAGGACATTTCTTGAGTATTTCGTGCTTCAAAAAAACTCACTTGTTTGGACCTCCCAACGCCACGGTCGCAGATTCCACAGCGATTACATCAAAGAACAACTCGACCTAAGATAGATAAATACATAGTGCTCATCTGAAATGTACAGCAGGTGTGTTCGGAGCAAAAGTGTGCGTTTCAGTGTTACGTACCTGCTGCCGTTTCCATTTCTTCTTGTTGAGTTTCTCGATAACGCTGCTGCTATTTGAGAAGCCCAGCAGCAGAGCACGAGGGATCTCAGTGGCCATTTCATCTGGAACGTTCTGTATGATCGCCTCAACGTTGCTGTCCGCCGATATGATCTGGGTCAGGAAGTGGGAGGTGAGTTAAATATGTGTAGAGCACACCCAGCAGGGATGTCACGGTGCATCGAAGTACACTTCTACATCACTGCAGCAAGCAGAGAGGTGAGACCAGTGGAGGTTAGCAACCTCAGGGGGTGTTCCCCACCTTCACGCAAAAAGGTTTAGTGTGTGTGGTGGAAATTTGTAGCATCAGTTGGTTTTCATTTGAGGCTTGAGACAGGCCTTTGGACGTTGGATGATAGTTGGCGCCACACATTCTGCAAACAGCTGCAGTCTTTCGCTTTTCACAAAACACTTTAAAAATGAAATGCATAGATTGTGACACTCTTTTCACAAATTGCATAACATTTTTTGAATTTTGGACCGTAAAAAAAAAATATATGAAACTTAGATAAATCACAGTCAATGTCCTGTCTTTTCTGTATACGGGTGACCGTGGCTAAGTGGAGAGCAGGGCAAGCCTTTCAATCAGAGGGTCGGCGGTTCGATCCCCGGCTCCTGCTCTGCTAGTCTCATGTCAATGTGTCCTTGAGCAAGACACTTAACCCCAAAATTGCTCCCGTAGCTGCGTCTACGGTGTTAGATAATGAATTGTAAGTTGCTTTGGATAAAAGCGTCTGCTAAATGACCGTAACGTAATATGACGACATCTGCTGGATGTCTGTGATGTTTCTCCGTCTGAAACTGAATGGAGGGTCTAAGGATAGAGAATGTTGTATATCTTCTGGGGCAAATTTGGACTGTAGAAAAATAATTTTGTATCAGGAAAAAGGAAGCCGCCATACCTGAGTAACAAAGGTCTGCTGGATGATCTGTGGAGCGGACATCAAGTGCTCCAGAAATGAAGGATCTTTGGATGCAGCAAGCAGCTGGGAGCCGTTGATGCTGCCGATAGTTTTCGCGGGGACACCCATGATGAGAGAGCCCAGCATGAACAACGACGTGCTGTTGATCTGTTGGGATGGAGGACACCGATGAGACGGCTTTATTCTGACTGGACAAACTAAATCTGACTTCAATAGGACGTACAGCCGCAGACGGACTGACAGACAGCAGCTACCTGGAAAACCCCCGAGGACATCAGAGACTGGACGATGGCCCTGGCCTGACCTTCATTCCAGCCCGTCACACTGCTGAGCGTGCCGAGGGCATTCAACAGTTGCTGAGGACTTATGGTCTTCACCTGCCCGGTGGACAAGCCGGTGCTTTCGGCGCCGAGGGCAGAAATGGCCGTGGCATCGATGTTGTCGCCGAAGTTACCCGCCAAAGCTGCAGACACCTACAACGAAAAAGTATAAACTCAGTTGGAGTTATGTTTTTGTGTGAAGTAGAGTACAAAGGCTTGTTCTCGGGGCGGTTCCCTATACAAGTACAACGTAGGATTCACGCTAAAGTAAAAAAAAATTGTAATTTCAATTATGTTCCCAAAGAAACCAAAACGTTATTTTTTTTAACAATGAAGAGGATCACAGGGAGGACACAGAAATTCATGCTTCCCCCAAACTAACCAGTATAAATTACTTGTTAGTAATTAGTATTTCTGATTTTTTTCAGTTTTTTTTCCCCGATTCAACTTCAATCAAGGCATCTGCCTTCGTTTTTGTTTCTCCAGGTTTTGCCTTCAAAATTGTCACCCGTCTAGTTTGTGCAAAGATTACGTCCCCGCTGAAAACTACACTGCTGACCTATATGTGTGTTCCAGCAGTGCGTGTTTATTACCTGCGGGTCCACGGATGTACAGATGGTGGTCAGGTTGTGCAGAACTATCATACTGTCCTCTGGTGTCAGCTGGCTGAACGCTGGACCGGGAGCGGCACATCGACAGAACAGAGGGAGTCTGCAGAGAGAGAGAGCGAGAAGAATCGGTTTACACACAGACGGTACCGTTCACCGTGGGCGGGTACGAGACAATGGGCCCCTGGGGACAGACACGTAAGAGGCCCCCCACCATGTCAACATCGGAACAAGACACCCAAACTCAACTCTACTTTAAGCCATTTTGTGTCCCTTTGAAGCCATTTTGCATCTATTTTTAGTGGGTTTTTTTGTGGTTTATAGCCGCTATGTGTCTCTTTTTGGTCATTTTATGTCTATTTTCAGTCATTTTGTGTCTCTTTGTGTTTGTTCTGTGTCTTTCCTTCCTGACCCTTTGCCCCCTGACTGAACGGGCCTATCGGGGCGATGCCAGTAATCCATCCATGCCGTCCACGTATGTATTTGTGATGACGTGTGATGGGGGTTTTGTGGCTGTTTAGACTCACAGTAAGGGGTTGAAGTTGCTGTCCTGTTGATAAACGAGCTCAGTGTAGTAGTTGGTGAGGTTGAGAGGTAAAGCGGTGTGGTTGAGTGTGACGAGGTTCAGAGGGTTCACTGTGAACACCTGGATAACCTGCAGAGAGGACAGAGAATGGCTTTAAAAACAGGTGGTCTTGAGCATCATCATTCCATCTCTCTTCAACTTGAATTCAATCCCAGTGAGCACAGATTTCACAAATGCGGTTCAGTATACCTGTGCCGATCCAAACGTCTGAAGATCCTCCAGAGTGAGGAAAGGCATGAAAGGGCCGATGTACTCAGCAAACCAGGCTGTAGAGTTCAGTTCTGGGTTGCTGGGGTTGTAACATCTTGGTACCGTCGCTACAACAACAAGTTACACATATTTACACGAGGGAAGCCAGGGAGATAAATAAAGAATGAATAAAACAATTTAACATTTGCATTATAAACATACATGTAATGTGTTATAATCTGTTTAAAGCACTGTATAAATATAGTTATAAAAAAAATCACAAATAAATAACACATTATAAAGCATTTTGTAATGTGTTATAAGGTCAAGTATCATAATACTTCATAATTGCTGGTCACTCACAGACATGCAAGGATCGGAGTCTATTATTATTCCCATAGCTGTAATATATTATAATGCATTATAATCACTGTTTTAATGCATTTTAATGTGATTGTATGTAAGTGGTCTTTGTTTGCTTTAAGTAAAATCAAAATATATTTAAATCTATCATTTAAATATATTTTCATTTTACTATATCATATATTTTATATGCAATACATTTTACTTTACTTAGCATTTGGAGCAACTTATTATCACATTATAATGCATTAAAAAGTGATTATAATGCCTTATCATGATATCATAATGTATAACAACTTTGATACACTATGATCCCGACTTAAAAATGATATTGAGTGACCAGCAATTATGAAGCACTACGATTGTTGACCTCATAATACATAAAAAATGCTTCATAATGTTTTATGATTATTGTTTGAAAGCACTGTGGATATTTAGGAGTGCTTATAACTATAATTATACGATTCTATAAGCAGATTTTGATGCATTACAAGTCATTTTGTAATGCATTGTAGACATAGTAATGGGAAGTGTTACCAAAACAACATTTACGACAATATCAGCATCTCTCTTCCAGAGTTAAGGTCTTCCCCAATTGTTGCTAGATTTGGTCTTAAAAGTTCCCAAATCTGGCGAGAAAGTTGCTTAGTTGGCAACACTGTTAACGTTGAGCTCTGTGTTTTAATCGAGAATGACCTGAGGTGAGGTAGGTCCTGATGGTGTTGAACACATCTCTCCTCATAAAGTCTGCGGCCGTGTAGTTGAATTCACCCAGAACTAAAACTCTGAAAAACAAAACACGTGATTTGAAAACATCCAAAAACCGTAAAGGAAAAATAAAAAAAGTCGAACGTTTTGTGAAAACCACTCGTACAGTTTTTGGAAGACCAGGCAGGAGGCGTTGTGTGTGCTATTGGGGCTGATCAGACTCTTTGTGAGGAAGACCAGGTAGTTGCGGAGACGTCGGTCAAACCAGGCGTTGACCTCCGACCTGTTGGAGCTGCTGAGCGCCATGGGCCAGACGCAAGGCAGCGTGGGCCGCCGCACCGCCGCCGGGAGAGACTCCTGTAGTGAATGTACACAATAAGGTTACCATGTCGTGATTATGTGTTTGCTTTTCTGTGCGCTTGCCTGTCTGTGTGGTACATACGTTCTGTAGGAACGTCGGTGTCTGGGTGTAGGTGCTGTAGATCACACAGAGCTCCGCATCGTTGTCGACAACGTCAGGCCGGCGGAGAAAATCTCCAAGAGCTGATGGAGGCATGGAGTTCACCAGCTAGAGGAGCAGCAGAGACTAAATAAGTCATCCTCTCATCCTTCAGTCCAGATACTAACAACTGAGTCGCTTTTATTTTTGGACACCGACCTGATGCATCCTGTCGTGAGGCATGAGGGACAGGAAGGTGGTCAGGTTGGGGAACTGGAATCTCATGAACGAGCGCTCCAGGAAGGCGTAGAAACTGTGGTTGTAGTTGTCACCGTAGCACTTGAGAGGTATCGGCCCTAGAATGAGGGAGAGTGAAAGAGGTCGCCCGTCAAACACACTTGAGTTGAGTCGAAAGGAAGGCTGTATGTTTGGTTTCAAAGAAGAGGTTATGAACTTCTGGACAACATACAAACGAACTGGTGTAATCTTTAAATGCACCATCGAGGCGCTCTTAGAACTTCTCTTTACATTCAGTGTTTCTTCCCCGAACACCTAGTGTGTGTTTCCACAGGGTGCCTTTAAACGTCAACCTCTCTGCTAAATGTCATGCAATTACTGCAAAACGTATAAAGGAGAAGTGAAGTGAGTACAGTAACGCATCATTTTGTATCATGTTGCCACCCAGAACTGTTACTAGTATTTTCCTTTCAGTTTGCTTTCTTTACCTTTGAGAGTCTGAACGATGTGGTTGTGGATTTCTTTAGTTGTATCTTCACTGAGAGAGGAGATTATTGAATTCAGGTCCTCGACTCTGAAATAAAAGAAATGAAACAGAATAAAAAATAAGGTAAGCAATTTTTATTTTTTACTGTATGACTGCATTTATTGCCATTTTATTGGAATCTATACTATAGAAATGAAGGTAAAACTATTACATTTTCTGTAACCGAAAAGGATCTGTTTCCAACACTAAGTTCAACTGATCCCAACCAAATGAAATCATCCGTTTGTCAGCTTACCCCTGCTGCTCGATGCTGCAGTTTCTTCCCGCCAGTATTCTGAAGAACGGTGCGACGTGCTGCGGCGACAGGTTGACCAGCAGGGGGCGCAGTCGGTTGTGGAACCACGGCGAAACCGCCGAATCGCCCACCGAGTGGTCAGAGAGGTTCGCGCGATCAAACACAACCTGCAACATGGCCGACCTCACCGCCGAGGGGAAATTGTTTCCATGACCCTGCGGGGAAAGAGAAACGACAAAATAAGAGTTAGAAAGAAAAAAAAAAATCAGTAAAGCAACGACAAAGAGCAGCTTTTAGAAATAGGGTTTAGTTATGTGTTGCCAGTTTAACTGCAACTCCTCCTACATTTCTGTAATTAGATTAAATTGTATTTTGCTGAAGGGTTGTCAACCCATGTTAAAACATTCACAGGAAATGTAGGACTTATGATATATTCACAGGGTTCAACATTAAAGTTTATGTTTGTACCACTTGCCTGATCGTGCAAGTAAGTTGCTAGATTTACTGTTAAACCCTGATACAACCTCGGAAAAGCAGACAAACTGTTTCACACACTCACCATGATAGCAGGGGAGAAGTCATCAAAGAAGGCGGGCAGGAATTTGTTGGGGACGTGTTTCATCACCATGGTAACCTGGGCAGGAGAGGCGAGCTGGCCGGGTGTGGCGGACACCTCCGCCAGCTGTCTGACTGTCAGCTGCGGTAAAGCTGTCATCTGCACGTTCACGCAGACAAAGACACGTGCAACAACGCAGATGGTGAAAACATTTAGGCAACAAAGAGAAATAAAATGAGCATAAAATCAAGAGATGAAACAGGAAGTATACCGCTGAAAAGTTGGAATAGAGCATCCGCAGGTCGTGGAAAGACACGAAGACGGAGAACCCTCCCAAGTTCTTCTGCATCCATTCTCCACTGCTGTTAATGTGTGAGCTGCAGCTGGAGTCTAAAGCACAAAAACAACAAATTCAACTTCACTGTAGGCTTTATGTTTGCAGCGGGTTCAAGAAACCCTGATGCCTTTGGTATATTTATGAATGATAGTTCTGTTGGTATCGAAAAATTAAACATTATCATGCTGCACAGATGTCCTGGTCTATCATATTCTACAGACTTAACGAAACATCTTTGTTTGGTACAGATTCCTGCAAAAATCACATCACAGTCAATAGTTTTTTTAATGAAAATGAGAATAGTATAAAAGTTATCATTCCCTCTAATATCGCAAATCATAGCAATATCAGTTAAAATAACAGTAATTACATATATTTTCTAAATTGTTCAGCCCTTCTACACAGTTTGTTTTAAACTTTTGACTTATTTAACAAATGACTGGAGATATTTCATGCAAAGAGAACATTTTGGATACTTTTCCAAGAACTGGCAGTTTGAATAATGTGTGAACTTGACTATTGCAAGTTGAAACGATGATACATTTTCCTGTACTTCCATTCTGCCAACAAGGTAGCATGTGACAAACAGCAAGTACAGAGGTGGCTGATGAAGTACAGCTGATTCATTTTAGATAGCAACATCGCGTTTTATATGGTCTATAATGGTCTAAAAATTGCTGAAGCTTGCACATCGAACCCAACACAAACGAATGACATTACCTTTAAGGCTAGGGTTGGTAATGGTGAGAAACCAGCAAGAGTACGCTAAATCTTTAACTGTAAAACCCAGCCCAAAGAAAGCAGCTAGCGGCATTAGCTTCCAACCCTGAAAACAGCCGCATAATTTGTGATAACACACTTTATAAAAATGTGAGAACATACCCATGGTGCTATTCCTGGTCAAGAAAGCCTTGATGAAGTGTGTGTACACAGAAATCTGCCTGGCGACTGTCATGTGTGGCTGGACATGGCTCAGTATCTGCACCCTGAAATGAAACGAGGGTTTGTGTGGTCAACGCAGAGTGTGATGACATCTCGACGACGAAAGAGAGAGATTCAGACCTGCGCTGAGATCAGATCAGGTTGGAGACGTAAATGTGCTGCTCACATGTGCTGGTAGGTGGTGCAGTTCAACTCCTTTGTGATGAGACACGAGAGGAAGTTAGGGGAAACGGCGGGCAGGAATGGTCGAAGCCGGACTTGGAACCACAGCCGGAAGTAAGCGGGATTGTTGAGGTTGGTGTCCAATCGGATTTCTCGTATAGAGTCCAAAATCATCGGCACTGCAGGATTTGTGGGGTCCAGAGTCTACAAAAAACAACAACATTAAGTGTATAGTTGTGATCAGTAAAAAGGTAAATTTGTAAATTGGGGAGAACTGCTGATTCATACGCTGTTGGTTAGAAGATCCAGAGCACCGTCCAGCACAGGTGAGGCTTTGGAGAGGAAAAGCTTCCAGACGGCTCTGGAGCCGCTGGAGATGGAGGAGCGATTACACAACAACATCGCCGCCAGATCTTCTGCTGTCAACGCTGTCAGCTGTGTGATGAATGAGCAGAATGACACAACAGGTGAATAATGAAGAAAGATCAGAAAAAACAAACTGAAGATCCAAACTATTTCACATATTAGGGCAGTTATGGATCAGTGGTGGAGGAAGTATCAGATCCTTTACTTTATGTAAGTAAAACAAAAGAATTTTAAACTGACATTTAAGTTTAGAAGTAGTAACTTAAAGTATCAAAAGTGATTCATTATGTAGAACATCTCCTTTAAAAGTTTTATATTATTATAGAATATTATTTTATTCTTTTTATAATCCCTTACAAAAACATGTAAGAGCATTTTGATGTAAAAAGTACAAAAAAAAATATATTTCTGTGATGCAGTGGAGAAGAAGTAGCAAAGTATCATAAAATGGAAATACTCAAGTGAAGTACAAGTACCTCTAAACTCTACTGAAATACAGAGCTTGAGTAAATGTACTTAGCTCCACCACTGGTGTCTTACCGACGCACAGGCGAATTCCTCAACAGCAAAGTCACAGTAGCGTCCGTTAATATCTCCTCCGTTGATGTGGAGCTGCAGCATGCTGCTGTAGTTTCAAATTAATAGAATACAAATATATAATTATTTATTGATGATGTATGAACACAAAGAAATGTGTAAAAAGCTCAAGTCGGTTTATAAATCCCACCTGTTCACTCCAACACAAATGTCTGTTTCTGTAAAAAAAAAAAAAAAAAAGCAATAAATGAATTCATGGTGATTATTAACATTCACGTACTGAATTTCATAAATGTTTAAGCAGTGAGACAACTTACCGTTTGTCATGGTGACATTGCACTTGGGGAGAAAAGGATTAAGATGGTTATGAGTCTTTTATATCGCAAAACAAATACGAGACGAACAATAGTCAGGAAAAAAAAAAGATAAAATCACAGTGAATTACCTCTCCACTGTTTATGATGCAACCTATGAGAAAAGTAGAAATGCAAATTAGTTTATGGTATAGTCCATTTATGACTCATTGCAATCATACGTTCACATTACGGCGTATTAACAGCTAAATAAAGACGTGTTCATGTTCAGGTTTGATGATAAACTTCAGACAAAACCGAATTTGCCGTTAATGGTGACCAATGGCCATCTTTTAGCTGTAGGTTGTAATCCGTTTTAATTATTGAACAAAGTGTCTGTTAAACCCGCAATGATGATTTTAGATCTTTGTAACACTTGGGGGAAGGGGAAACAAGTTGCGAACACAACTGGACACACTGACATACTTGATGAATGTCAATTTATTCGCTTTCTTTTTGCTCGGTGTTTGTTCTCCACCAACTCCTGAGGGAAATATAATCCGTCTCTTTAGCTGCTGAATGTTGCTCTATGATCACCAGCTAGTCTTTAACGTTCCCTCTGTAGTGTACAGTACGTGTTTATAATTACCTGTAGGTTCATCACTACAAGAGACGCCTTTCACATTGTTTTCATATTTGATGCATTATCGGTGTATAATGTTGATCGATTTATGGATTTACTGTCTGTCACAGACCCTTCCACAATTCAATAAAACCAAAATAGAGCTTCTTAGTTTTTTCCTCATCCCAACTTTTGGTTTTCGGCAACGTAAAGCCAAAATGATATTTTTTGTCAAATACACTTTGCTGGTGTACGACTGAAAAGAACCAATTTAACTATTTAAAAAAAAAATGTATACTTTCATTCAGTCTGATGTTTATAATTTCACTGACCTGACACTTGGTCATCCTGTGCAGCTAAACAATGTTTACCAAATACATCGGAGAATTGTGTATAAAATGATCCAAAAATATATCCAGGATATTTCATTTTGATTGAATGGTGAGGCAACAACATCAATCTTGGGTTTGAAGATTTTCGGCTGGTTTATTCAACTTCAAAGCTCCTCGTGATTAAAGTCTTATATTGTTATTATATTGTTATACATGTTAATAATATTGTACAGACTGAGCTTCTCACCTGGTGGTATGTTGTTGGATAACTCCGCCTTCGCGTACATGATGGTTGACGCTGTACTAAGAGAAACTGTAGGCACCATCAAGTCCAGTCTGGTGAACCTAGAACAGCAACAAGAGGGATTAACGTCACAATTTTATGTTCATAGAATTATTTAGGAATAATATAAACACAAAAAAAACCCATGAATATATATGAACTCACAGTGTTTTGTATGATGAACAGGAGAGGTTTCCCTTCAAATACAGAAAACAACGATTATTACCTTCAACAAGCGGTGCAAAGTGTAAATTCTGAATAAATAAAGATTTTTTTTTTTTTTTACCTGGGTCTGATATACGGCGAGGTTAACCAGGAACATTGTAATGTCCTCAGGAGACTTTTCCACGAGATCAAAGATCCTATTTATGATGGCGTCTGTCTCTGGAGAATTAGGAAGAATCCACACCAGCTGTGCACTCTGTATTGGAGTCAGGAATCGTAGGACCTCCAGCTACATGGAAGGGAGGGAACGAAACAAAAAGAGGACTTCTGTTGAAAATAATGAGGTCATAATAACCGCATCGGCTAACTTTCTAAAAACCTTGATATCAGCAGAAATTGATCCTTACAGGGTTTAAGTCTGGGTTGAGTTGAAACAGCTCTTTGATATTCACATAACGTAAAAACGGACCCAGATTCTTCATCAGCCACTCTGCACTGCTGTTGGAGGCAGACACACAGCCTGGACCTGGACCAAGTCATGAGGACAAAGACAAATCTGTCAAACATTTTTCAACTCACTATTTTTGAAACCAGTCAGAGCGTTATGGTCGTTCCGATCGCGCAGCGAGTACCTGAGTGTGGCTGCGACAGGAAATGTAGGATGAAATCCTTGATGACCACGCTTTGTTGCATATAGGTCATGTTACCAAAATGGTGGGTAAATTCCTGCAGTCTGACAATAAAAATCAACGACAGAATAAAACATATTTATATTAAATTTATGATAAAAATGGTTAAAGAAAATCATGAGGTTGTAACACAAAAAAAATGAAATTGTATGATGGATGAAAAACAGAGACACAACTCTGCTCCTCATCACCAATGGGCAAAAATAAAAGAGACACCAGACGAGAGGCCGTGTTGTAACTGAATCAAGTGGGCTGTTGGCCATCATCTCAAGCCAAGACCTCTTAAGTATGATATATCTATGATATATAGACTTGTCAGTCGTTGGAAAATCTCTTACATTTGCTGGTATGAATGACAGCTGAGGTTCCTGCTGCTCAGACACTGCAGAAACTTTCCGGATGTAAACGGCAGCAACACACTCAGGCGGCTCGAGAACCACATCCTGATGACGTTGCTGTTCATCAGCTGCTCGTCGGTCAGCACCAACACTCTGATCTCTCCAATCACTTCCAAAACCGCAGACGCCGATGGACCAACCATGCTCATGGACTGTAGGAGAGATCAATTGATTGAATCCATAACTGTAGCTGTCCTCCCTCAATCTACTTTAAACTGATTTGCTCTTTTGGGACTGTTAACATTTGAGCGGTTCACTTTACGCAATCCTGAAAAGAAGTTGAGGAAGTTCATCAGAGGGTTAAAAAGATACCGACCATGTCAGCCAAAATGTCCAAGGCTGGGTCCAAGATGAAGGACAGCTTCGTCAGCAGCAACTTCCACAGCACTTTGGAGTTCCTGCTCTTTCCGGGCAGATTACACTTCAGAAGAGACACCAGCTGATTGGCTGTGAAGTTCTCCAGCTGTATGTGTGACACAGCAAGTGGTCATTTATATTCTATCATATATTTATATATATACTGTACATTATGTTATACAGGTTAACAATAATTTCACCTGATATTAATATTTACTTTATATCTCACACTATATTGTACTATATTATGCATGTACTATTCTGGTGTACACTGTTTAAGTAGGTAGTACTCTATACTATACTATACTAGCAATATGGTATATTTATAGTGTATTTTAACATATTATTTAAATTATGTATTCCATAGATATACATCTCTAGTGTTGATATATATATATATATATATATATATATATATATATATATCTGTGTAATGCCTGCATAACCTGCTATTGTAACACAATCATTTCACAATTTGGATCAATACAATGTATTGTATTCCTATTTTCATTTTTATATAATTCTAAGTATTTTATTTTATTTTGTATCGTTCTCTGCATATCTTTGTATTTCTGTCTTTGTGCTGCTGCAACATCTGAATTTCAACAATAAAGGCTTATCTGTATTATATGTATTAATTAAGACAAACAGGCAGCATGTTGCAGATGTTTTCTCAGGAATAAACCCTTGCATTTCCAATCTGACTGTGGCTCTTTAAAGCATAGTGACCTGTGCACACGCATACGTCTCCAAGGAAAAGCTGCAGGGAACCTCCATAGATGTGCTCAAATAAGAGAGCAGGTCGGAGCTGTGAATAAATGTGAAAACATTTCTTTTAAAAAAGGTCAAATACACGTCAGTCAAGAGACTAGTGAAACCGTTTTTTTTTGTATAATTTGGGATAAATATTATAACAAATGGGATACCTGTTAACTCCTCTGCAGATGTTACTACCTGTCAAACCGAGAAAAAAAAGTGAAAATGATTTCTAGCACTGAAAGGATTTACAGTAATGTAATGAGTAACAAAATAAAGAGACTTTACACTGAGGTGTCAAAGAGCTCTTACCATTGTAGGGGGTCACCATGCACTGTGAATGACAGAGGTAATACATTTGAAGGAACATTACAATAATTCATCAGAAAAATCTAAATATGAGCAACAAAATACAGATGAAATAGATTCATTTGAAATATTTAAAGAACTCTCACCGTTAAGTTCGCCGGCAAACACTCTGTCCAACACAGAATAATATGCAGTCAACTATTGTGTGCACATGATAACACTTAAACAACACAATCAAAAAAAATGGTGCCTTTGTGTTTATGGTCGTTCCTGTATGTTTTTCTATGTTCGTGTGAGAAAGAGACTGACCATCTGGCGCCATGTTTATCAGCTCTTCTATGAAAGTCCAGACGCCTGGTTCAGTGTCTCGAGGCACGAGCGGTATGGCTTCGTACAATCTCTCAAAGCTGGAGGAAAAACAAAACATTCAACGAGAACGCATTTAGAGAGGCTATCCACCAACTACGGCTTTTAAAGATGATAAGTGTATAAGTTCAACATTTAAGTTCTATAAGTTAGAGTACAGAAAGAGGGCAGGACCTTATAACTGTTTACTCATTTTCAAACGTATCCTATTTATTTATTTATTATTTAGAATTTGCGGTATGTGTTTACTGTTCACCTGTGATACCTCTGAGATGTGGTGGAGTAGAAACTTGCAGTTGCATTAATTGGAAATACTCAAGTAAAGTACAAGTACCTCAAATTTGTACTCAAGCACATCATTTGAGTAAATGTACTTATTTACATTCCACCGCTTGCGTTTGACCATCAAAATGTCTGCTGTGAAAAAGGTCTACTGGGATAATCTAAAGAAAATAATACATTTAAATCTTGTCAGAATTAACCACCAACGCAGTGGTAAGTTCTTCAAGCATCTGAAAGTACTCACATGTGTTTGAAGACATCGCAGGGTGGTTTTGCCTGAAAAATTTAATATTTTACAATTAATCATCCAGGACAGTTTAAAGACTTTCCAAAAGCTTTATTCTTAATTCTGTATCATTACAAAGCCGTTACCTTATAGATGATATAGTGCAGGTTGTACAAGACCTCTTGAAGTTGCCTGTTTTCAGGGGACTCCAGTAAGAAGTCAAATACTCGGTTGATAACGACGTCTTTCTCAGGTGGAGTAGGAAGAGGCAACGCAAGCATCTCTGCTATCTGCCTTGGAGACAATTGGGGAAGAACCTCCAGCTGGACGAGGGACAAAAGAGTAGAAACGATTAACGTCGAAGGAAAGGCTTCAGGTAAGTGAGTTGAGATGAAGAATATCAGACTTACTCCAGAGAAGTTTGGGTTGAGCTTGTAGAAGTCAGTGACGGAGGGGATTCTTGAAAAGGCACCAAAGTTGTCTGTCAGCCATTCTGCGCTGTTATTGGCCGAGGAGACACACTGAGGATCTGAACCATACATGCAAAAATGAATGTATATTTATTAATTTAGTAACTAACTACATTTACTCAAGTACTGAATTTAAATTTTGAGGGGACTTTACATAAATATATTTCCATTTCATGCTACTTTCAACTTTTACTCCACTATGTTTATTTGACAGCTAAAGTTACTTTATAAATAAAGATTTTACATACAGGAAATAGAAAAATACAATGCATTGTTACAGATTAAACTGCCAAAAACACAGATTAAAATGGAATCCACCTCAACCAACTAAAACATTTTCCAGCATACTTTAATTTTTTTTGCTGAAAATACTTTCTTATTGTAACATGCAGGACTTTTACTTGTAGCGGAGTATTACTTATTGTACTTAATAAGTAGTTCATTTGCTTCTCTGTTGTTCTTTTGCACCGTTTCAAAGGCTGTTACTTCTGTGAACAGTTTACTTACCAGATGTGTTGTAGTTCAGCAGGAAGGGATAGATGAAATGCATATAGATATCGTAACTATATATATTTTGGTGTTTGCTGAAGGCTGCCACACTGCACATATTGAGAAAGAAAAGAAAGAAATGACATTTGATGCATCATACTGTGTGTGTGTGTGTGTGTGTGTGTGTGTGTGTGTGTGTGTGTGTGTGTGTGTGTGTGTGTGTGTGTGTGTGTGTGTTTGTAAGAGAGAAAGACAACGTCTCTTCGCACTCGTGAACTCACATGGTTTGGTAAGCTGGGCAGGAGAAGTTCTTGGTGCTGAGGCAGGACAGGAGTTCTGTGGGTATGTCAGGCAGGAGGGGCACCAGTTTGATCTGAAACCAGAGCATGATGAAGTTCGGGTCCTCCAGGTGTTCCTGGGTCAGAGACGAAGAGTCCACCTCGCCAAAGATCTGCTGAAAGTCGGACGCGACCTCTTTGAAGTTCTAGAAGAGGAAAAGGTCGTAGATTTTATTTATTCTTAAGTTAGTGGTTTAAAGACAGAGTTTTTGAAATAAATAAATGAAAAGAATACCCCCACCAAACACCAAAAAGAGGGTCCCAAATAGATTGACACTTAATTTAAAGTAACACAGCGACAACCCATAAACGATGCTTTAAAAGGTTTGATGACATCAGTAATGTCTGTAAACATTGAGGTGAGACAGGCTCATATTCAGATTTATGATCCACAGAGAAACTAAGATGATCGAATATTTTAATTTAAAAAGAAAACAATGTAAAAAATGTTTAGGTTGACGTGCTCACCGATGTGAGCAACTCTTGGATCAGTGAATTCAGACGTTCTGTCAGCTGTCCAATCAATCTCATGACCGTCTCCTCGGACATTGTCAGGTTGCTGCCAGCAGCACAGTGCAAAACTTTGGCCACATTTGCCACTGCATCCGTCAGCTGGTAAGAAAAGCAGATGGGAAGAACCAGAAGATCTTTAAGATTACTTTTCAAGCGGACGGCTGACAACAAGGAAATGGAAATGCAAGTTTGAATCAAACTTATAAACATTCTAAACATGATTACTTACATACAAAAATGAAAGAATAAAATGAAGCCTCACCCCGCATTGGTTCTTATCAAGAGTGATGCTACAGACGTCCTGGATTTCAACGGTGTCATTGTCCATGGTACCATAGTCCAGATAGCTGCACACAACCAAGACACAAGCAGACATTTAAAAGTAATTATCAAGAAACACATCGACTGACCTGGGGATGGATTTAATAGACTGGTGCTGATTATTTGACCACTAGTGGGCAGAGGAACTCTACAACAAGCCGACAAACATACAACCTCAACACACTTCATGAAGTTACTTTGCCACATTACACATCTAAAAGTTAATGAGTAAGATTTGCAGTAATTTAGAGTCGTGTTTCTGGTCACCTGCCAAATCTAAATCCAATAGTCACCCTTGTTTTAGCTCTGTTTTGGTCCCCACCAGCTCCTGAGAAAAACATCAGGGTCTCGAGCTGCTAGACGCTCCACTTTCTCCACTAGCGAAGTCGCTAACTTTGTCTTTCTGCAGTTCGGCGCTGTCTTCTGTTTTAACATGTTGCCTTTGAGGCAGGAAAAACATGAGCTGATCTCTGTGTGGCTGCTGCATGTGTGTATGAAATATATATCGTCACCGTACACCGAGTCAAGAACTCTGTACAAACCTTCAGGATTGAGGCAAAATGTATTGATTTGCTCGAGGTTGAATTCAAAAATGAAACTTTCATTTCTGATAACCAAGGTGAGTGCAGTCGCTCTCCTTCACCTTTTGTACCAATTCATGTGTTTACGGTGCATAATTTGTAGCCTCTTGAGGCTTATTAATTATTGTCACATAATTAGTGTCAATTAAGGATTAATTAATGCTACACTGCTGCTGCTGCTGCTGGATACTGAACAGTAAAACTGAAACAATGAGCCAGAAGAGGCTAAACACATCTACGCAGAGATGAGTACAGTTGCATTGAATAGCAGTAATTACTGGAACTGAGCCATCATTAAGATTATCGGAGCTTTAAATGTGTATTTGTATCATCTAATGATCTAACTGACACACACTAAAATAATAAAATCATACATGGAAAAAGATCAACAAATGCTGGATGGGAAGCGATTAAGAATTGAATCTAAGACGTTAGCTTGACTTACAACAGTTGGTGGAAGGCCATGGTGATGTTTTGATGCGTTAGGGCCCCGTCGTTTGGCAGGAACCTCCGTAACACCGGCATCACGACATGCTGGTACCAGTCATCCACGTTTGTGACGTCAAACTTTGGTGTCTCTGGAACTCCAGATGTGTTTCGTGGTCGGTACATGTCTGCCAGCTCGGCCAGAGTCCAGTTGAGCAGGAACTGAGCCAGAGTGGTGCTTTTTATTTCTGACACGTCCCTCTGGGGAAACACAGCAGGTCAGGAGTTATTTCACTTGCCAGGTGTACTGTGTGCATTCATCTGCACGTTGAATTATGTAGCCTGTGTGTGTGTGTGTGTGTGTGTGTGTGTGTGTGTGTGTGTGTGTGTGTGTGTGTGTGTGTGTGTGTGAGAGAGAGAGCTGGCACCTCTTGTGTGAAGGACACAAAGTCATGAACGAAGCTCCCAATGGGTTTGAAAGCCGTCATGAATCCACTTACAACCTGTATGTGCAACAAAAGAGGAGAGATGAGAACGAATTATAACATCTTAAACAGGGGTTTCCCCTTATACAGTATTTAAATAAAGACAGTTGCTTATTTACACATCCTGCAGATACGCAGCAACATTAGCATCAGCTGTTTGGTGCTGAGCACGTAGAGTGCATTCATCAAACGTATCCATCTTTTCGTCTAACCCTCAGCTAGATATCCAATAGGCGTATTTCCCCGAAATGTCAAACTATTCCTTTATGAAGAACTGTGAGAGTGAATTAAAACAGTAATGTTTCCAGGCATAAAACCAAAACAACAGAGCTGAGAAGAACTTGCAGACTTGGTGATAATTCTGTGTGGGTTTATCACCACGAACGGCCACTTATACAACATTAGTCATTTAGTCCATTGCTCATGTAAGAATATTGGTTCAGGCAGCTTTACATAATCAAAAAAACACACTATATCTTGTGTGTCCGTCAAAGATTTGAACAAAACAAATCATTTTAGATTCAGACACTTGATGGGTGATTTAGCATTAAAGCCTGGCAGCATCGGTACATCCACGCCACATTGCAGTACCTTTCCGAGG
The DNA here is from genome assembly GCF_023349555.1 of Cebidichthys violaceus. Classification (NCBI taxonomy): domain Eukaryota; kingdom Metazoa; phylum Chordata; class Actinopteri; order Perciformes; family Stichaeidae; genus Cebidichthys; species Cebidichthys violaceus. The sequence continues at coordinate 1,932,110 of NW_027176594.1, forward strand.
CTGGTGTGTGGGGACGGTGGAGGGTTTGGGTAATATGTGGGATTCGGAGGATAGGTAGAAGGGGATCCAGAGTCAGTCCAGTTGTGGCCCCCTCCAGGGGTCGTCCAGTTGTGGCCCCCTCCAGGGGTTTTCCAGTTGTAGCCCCCTTCAGGGCTCGTCCAGTTGTGGCCCCCTCCAGGGGTCGTCCAGTTGTGGCCCCCTCCAGGGGTCGTCCAGTTGTAGTCCCCTTCAGGGCTCGTCCAGTTGAAGCCCCCTTCAGGGCTCGTCCAGTTGTGGCCCCCTCCAGGGGTCGTCCAGTTGTGGCCCCCTACAGGGATCGTCCAGTTGTGGGGAGGGCCCCCTGCTAACAAGCTGTGGAAGACCAGGCTTAGGGTGCCGTTGTCCAAACCCGCGACTTCAGGATTCAGCAGCAGCTCAGCCTTCTGCGCTGGAGACAGCAGGTGTAGAACCTCCAACTTTGGGGGAGAGAAAAAAAAAAACAAGGAAGAAGAGAGGAGGGGGATCAGATGAAGAAGTAGAAGTGTGACAAACTTTGTCCTCCACTGTGTCCCTGTGAGGTTGACTGGTAACCTCATAGTATACAGGGTTGAAATCCGATAAATCTTGAAGGAACTCACTCCACTGAAGACCATGTTGAGCGTTGTGAAGTCCTTCAGTCGGGCCATGGCTCTGAAGGCACCAAAATTCTTCATCAACCACTCTTTGCTGCTCTGCTGTGGGCTCACACAACCTATACAGATATTACACACACTGAGTCGACCAGCCTTTTATCTAAATGCATCAGACTCAAGTAAAGTTGTTGTTTATACTAGTGTGTTTCGGGAACTATTACAGAAATAACTAATTTAGCAACATGTGCAGCTTTTTATGGAGGTAGGTGCTGTCTAAGTCATTTCTAGTTTATCACAAAGTCGAAGTATGCACATTAACTTTACCAGCTACTCTGTGTCCAGAGAGAAAGGGGTACATGAAGAATGTGTAGATCCACTTCTGTCTGACTGGATTCATCTCAGAATAATGGTGGCTGAGCTCCCTCACCCTGCAGGAAGAGAGAGAGAGAGAGAGAGAGAGAGAGAGAGAGAGAGAGAGAGAGAAGGTGAGGTGAGATGTTGTAACAAAGGTAACAGGAGCATGCATGCGGACCAGAGACTCAGACGTACATAGTCTGGTAGGTGGAGCAGCTGAAGTTCTTGGTGCTGAGGCAGGACAGGAAGTGCTTGGTGACAGATTTCAGCAGCGGTTTTATCTTGACCTCCATCCACATCTGGACCAGGGCTTCGTTCTGGAGGGGGTCTGCTCCGGGGTTTAATGCCAGCTCTCCCTGCAGGCCGAGGAGCGGCACTCCTGTCATGCTGGACCTCTGTGGGTGTGGTGATGGAGGAGAGTAGAAAAAAAACAAATTGAAGAGGTGGGATGACAAAGTCGTAAAAATATAGAAATGTATTTATGCTGTGTGTGGTGGCTGGAATAGTTTCCAGCCACCACACCGTTAATCTGACCGTGTCTGCAAAGAATGAATGTCTAATAGCGATCATTAGACATTCATTCTTTAGTCATTAGACAATAGTCATTACAACACCAACTGGTAAGGGGGGAATGTCTGACAGCATTCCTTCCGTTACGTGTCAGCTGAAGAACATTGAGTCCTACCATGAAGGTATAAACATCCATCGTCGCTTCAAGCATTCCTTTCAGTCTCCGCATGTGGTCTCTCCCTGTGTCTTTTGACGGCAAACCCACACACTGCAAGAAGTGAGAGGTCGGATCTGGCCCCTTGGAGTGACGGGCAAAAGGAAAACTTGAGCGATTTGATACACAGCAAAGTAAACCAACCTGAAAAGCTACTGTGGAGGCAACCAGAAAGCTTCGTTCCAAAGAAAACAGAGCTCACAAATACTGAGCTGACATAATGGGTTCATAACATTTAACGTGACACGTAATGTGCCATTTATGACCGATTGTCTAATTGCGCACTCGGCTATGTTTCAGCATTCACTGTGATTTGGCAAAAACAATTACCTAAGTGTTTAAATACTAATGTTTCCTGCTTGCCGTGTACAGACGGCGGACAGAAACACAGCAGACATTTTTACATGTAATAGCAGGAAAATCACAGGTGTAATTAATAATATTAATTTGGCTTCCCTTTTTCAAGGCACTCTGATGTTACATTCAGGCTCATTCTCAGTGGTATTAAAAGTAATAGTAATAAAAGTATACGCAGTAAAATAAAAAGCTCCCTGTATAATATTACAGTAGTCTCTTTTTTCATCTGTACTGTACGTTCCTATGGATGTTGACTTGAAGACACACACACTTCTAATCGTACAAGTATTTTCGCTGCAAGCCAATCTATTGTGTGATATTTCTGTTATGCAGTTAGATACTAACACAGTCATTTAGTATCTCACACCATATCCACGCTGAATCTTTTTCGCCACTTCAGAACTTGTCTTATCTTTTATTGTTTGGAAAACGATCTGAGAAATCGCCATCAAAGGACAGATCAAATCAGAACATGACGTTTGTACCTGAACCTTTGGGAGGAACTTGATTGTGATGATTAATCCAAATTGAGCAATATAATAATAGAACAGAATGGAGATCTTGTGATTTCTCTTTTGCCTTTTGTTTGTTTTCGGCGCACAAATAGGCAATAGTGCATTGTGCAAGTATAAGTATGTGACATCATCACTCACCTGACCACATGTTCCTCTTGTAAGACAGGTTTCATTTCTGTAGCTTTCCAGGAGAGAACAAGCACGGCGAAAGTTTAATGACAAGAGGGGAAACAGGTCATAACAATTAAAACAGGGAGAGGTCTTTACAAGTGGAAATTGTATCCTCCACTGGTTTTGTAATGATTATGTTGTGTGTCTGATCTCACCTTTGTGCATTTGATGTCCCTGTTGGGAGGAGACAAAGTTCATTAAGCTAGACTAAGGACTTAAGATAGATTTAGACATATTTATGACATTTCTATCATGAGACATGTTTCTATGAGATGATAATTGTTTATGCTTTAAACATAATAGCTTTGTATATTCTTCTGTCATCCAATTTCTAACCTAATTTAAATAGAGGTTTGAGCTGTAACCGTAGTGATTTAGATAATAAACGCAAGGCTGCGTTGGAGAAAAGGGTATTTTTTTTTTTTCATTCTTATGATGGATTACTCTTTATCCAATGTCCAAAGGGTCAAAATTGCTTGAGTTTTTTAATTCTGACAAACTGAAATCAAAACAGAGCGTTGTGAGCTATTAGATAAAATTGTATCTACACTGAATATATTCCAATGCCTGTTGTCTGTATTTAATCACTTAATAAAGAAAATAAACATTCATAACAAAATGGGCCAAGAAAGTCCAGGTATGTGCAGTGACTTTAAAGTCTTTAAAAGATAATGTCCAAATACCAAAACCAACAGTGAATTAATCCTTCTGAGGATCCTATTGTCTTGTATATCCAAAGTCTGATGCCATAGACCGCCATTGTACATTAAAAACACATGATTGTTGAACTGGGGGACATGTTCCTTCACTTTAACTTATTTTTAGTCAATCCCACAAACACTGTCACCTGCTACCGTAAATACTACCTAAGGCACAAAATGTGTATAAACTTACAAATGGAAATAGTCCAAACTACATTTTTCTGAATCTACAGTGCCCAGCTGTTTTAGATAACTACTGAGCATTTATTGAAAATTAAACAATGTATTTATGACCCATTTTTTTTAAAAGTACATCTTTGGTAGTTACAAATGGGCTTGTGAAGCATTGAGAGACGGACCAATGCAATGTTGATTTATGTCTTTTCATGGGATTTGTTGACAACACAGAAAATGACAGCGTAACACCATCTTTATCCTTTAAACAACAAGGCTGCCTCTAATTGAAGATGCTTATTGGAATTTCAGGAGCAGGGCCACTCCTCAACCCTACCACTTCCTGCATATCCATAAATACCCGCATACCCTCTCCTCCTGTTCCGCTCTCGTATTTGGTACCCCTCCCTCCCTCCAAATACTCACCTCATGTTACCTTTATCATTTTTTACAAAACATGTCACCCAATCAAACAGTGGGGCTACTTTATATGATTTAATAGATTTTGCTCAACTGAACAGAAGAATAAGCTACGTCAGGCTTTGGATGCACTTGTTAGCAGCATAGATTCATTGTTGGTGTTAATCATCAGCCTTGTCCTTTGAGAGTGGATTTGGTCTTTGGCCATTTCCTGACAATAGATCTTGACACAGAAAACACAGAAAAGAAAAGGCAGAAAATCTGCTCTTACCTAAGCAGCTCCCCAGTACGTAAACCAGTAGAAATAGGTAGCGTGATCTCATGATGTGACTAGTCTCATGGGGTGAGAGGGCTTTATGTTGAAATTCACTGGGGAGGTAATCAGAGAAAGCGGGTTTACACAGTGAGCCACTACACCAACAAGCACTTAAACACTAATGGATGGATCAGAAGTCTGAATTACAAATGTTTATTCCAAATTACAAATCCTCTTTTTCTTTTAAGGTTATAGCTAAATTGAAGAGCATTATATCATCCTGGTTGACAATAGTAAGTATAGAATGGAATATTGTTAAGTAGCTTTTATCAAATAGTCGGGCCACATTTTGCTCTTTTGAAATCTAGGCTTGTCAACACTTCATAAATCACATCAGTAGACTGTTTTTACACATCTTTAGTTAGCCCATATTTGTCCAGTCGCTGTCATTGGAAATGTGTGTTTGGTGGCAGATATGAATCAGGGAGAGGCTGTGAGAAATGTTACCAGTAAGTGACAATGCCTTTAGCTTAGTGGAACAAAGATCACACAAAAGATGCATTGGTGGAAAGAATGCTGAAACTCTACACCATTCACCTCCAAACAATTAACAAAAAGACAACGAGGATATCACCCTTCTCGAAAAAAATATATTCTGTAAAATGTCACCAGAACCGTAGTCACAGTATTCATTACTAATGCCTTCATCTATGCAGTATACAATCCTCTCAAAGCAGTGTGTGTACTTTTAAAACAAAATATAACTCAAGAAAAGGGAGTTTCCCCATGATGGGTTTGATATTTGTCCCGTCTCTCATGTTGTTGCTAATCTACTCACATCTCTCAGCATCTGTCATGGTAAAATGGCAAATAAATAAAGCACACGCAGACTTGTTTTTGACACTTTGGATGGCATTGCATTGCATTCGTTTCCAGGACCTTTACCCTGAAATCAACCAAGAACCAGGTCTCAACAGCAACATTTAAAGCTGCTTCAATAGACTTTTCTTTGGCTGCTTAGCGGGCAGCAGACCAAACTGTGAACACAACATGGCCATGTTATGGTGTAAACATGTTCGCAAACATTTACCTATTCAGACACCCTGCAGATACGGGGCAACATTGGTGTACCAGGGTTGGTACTGCGTGTGACTCCACTTCACTCCACTATAAATCAGGTGGCCAGGTCATGAGACATAAACAGGTTGTCTAGCTTAGCACTCCGCACAAATGTAGCAAATTGATATCGTATGTCCTCTGTATGAACATGTTAGCATTTTTAAATGCCACAAAGAAGTCTAACCAGTAGATGAAAAACATTTTACAGTGCTAAAATCTGTCCTATAACATGAAAATATGTACTCTAGCAAGTTACAATGAACATGATTACATAAGCATTCACTTGGAGTTATATTTCTGTCCTCCTTATGTAATGTAAGTCCAATATTCCAAGCTTGCTTGGTGCTTCGCTATCCTCACCGAACTAGTTAACTTTGTCTGTGTGCTGTTTGGTGCTGGGCAGGTGATGTACAGTAGATTTATCAGAGCTTTTTTTTAAACGAAAAACAGCTGCCTGCTGCGGCTGGAAACTAGGTTGATGAGAGCGGAGTTTGAATGCCGTAAAAACCAAAACAGTTATTCAAAATAAAAGGCTCCATAGAGCTGTGGGGAGCCAGGTGACGGTTCTTTACAACACATTACACATGGACTATTCTTAATATAAAAAATATTAATCAGTGCAGCTTTTTGTCATCAAATGAGAGTCCCCACAATGTGACTGTGTGACCACAGTCTCCACAACGTATTAATATAAGTACACACACACACACACACACACACACACACACACACACACACACACACACACACACACACACACACACACACACACACACACACAGTCATGTTTTCATGAATTTTGGGGACATAACATTGACTTTGCATTAATGTCCTGGAGACTTACTCTTACCTTAACTACTACCAGCCTAATTCTAACCATTAACCTGACCTTTCAACTAAAGTCTTCAACTAAAATGTGCATTTTGTAATTTTAACATAATCAGATTAATGTCCCCACCAAGTGGGTATAACATGCCCATGAGTTCCCTTTTAACACTTTCACCCACTGATTCTTTCCTTCAAAGCCATTTGTTGCAACATACACTCATAAATAGTTGGTTCAACGTCAAATGTTTGTTCAGGATCATTCATCTTCATCACACATTTGTAGTTCTGGCAAGTGAAAGACAAATATTATATTATATATTCTTTGTGACTAATTCACTATTTCCAAACCTGGAGCTGAGTAGAAGTGGTGTGAAAATATTTGTATAACAAGGCTGGTTAACACACACACACACACACACACACACACACACACACACACACACACACACACACACACACACACACACACCTTCTCCCATTTCCTTTTTAGTTTTTCTGTATTCAAATTATGTAAGAAGAAAAAGACAATTGAATGGGGTCTGAAAGGATTTTGACAAAATAAAATGGTGTTACACAATCCCCCGATAAAGGTTAACAGTTAAAATGTTATCTTATACATTATGAACTATAGATTACAAATGTTTTGTTATAGAAGGTTATCACAAATGTACCTGTGATAGACTAAAATAGATTTTTTTATTTCTGTATAAACTCACCTATTCAAATCTGCTTTTAACCTGTGAAGCTAGTTATGTGTGTTTTTGTGTTGTTTCTTACTGTTATGTCATCTCTTTTGTTGATATTGTTATTGCTTTTATTGTTTTTGTTTTTACCATGTAAAGTGCCTTTCAGTACCCTTTGAAGCACTATACAAATTAAATATATTATTATTATTATTAAATGGTAAAATTGTTAACTTTACAGAATGTTGCTCACTTTCACTTTAGTTCAAGTACAACAAAGTGTGTTCCTCGATGTAAAGATAGCAACGATGCAAGTCAAGTTACAAGAGCATTCCAGTGGGAGGGTCCGGTCCCCCCAGTACAGTTTAAGATACTTTGCTTGAGTATTTTCATTTGATACTACTTCATACTTATTAAACGTTTTACCCCACTGCATCATGATTAATTTGATGATTGTAGTTACTCTGCAAAATATTTTACACGCAAAATATACTTATACATCTTATATAATATGGTGCTATAGAGTAACTAACATATAGAGGCTAAAATTGACACCACATTGAGGAACTTGTATACACTTGTATACATATGTACATAGATATGTACACATTCATAAAAAGTGTCAGTAATACCCTGAAAGGAAGCATTCTACATAAAGACTTTTACTTTTGGTACTTTTAGTAACATTTGCGAATAATACTGTACTTCTAAGTGCAGGACTTTTACTGGTAAAAGAACATTTTTACATTGTGGTGTTGCTACTTTTACTTAGTGGCATTTGGTCTGAATGCGTCTTTCTTTCCTCACTAGGAACTTCATTCAGAAAAAGCCATAAATAACATAATACAATTTTAAATAATAAAAAGTAATTTTGTCTGCATTTATTATTCTTTAAAAGGTCATTTAGAAAGTCACCTTTTTATATTACTCATGCAGGTCTGAGCACACCCTAACCCCACTTTAATGAGGCAGAATGTATTATTCCCACTGCTCAAATCCCCAAACAGCATGTTGTTGCCAAAAACACACACTCACGCAACAAAAAGGACCAGATGATGGTACCTTAAGTGATTACATCACAGATTTATTTTACCTTCATCTATCATTGTATGACCTGCATCTATACACCATAAACTTAGCAAAGCTTTATTGCTGTTTATTCTATCTTAAATACAATTAATATCAGTAAATAGGACCAACCTTGACAACAACACTTAAACTATATATTATAATTCTATTATATTATATAATATAAAATGACATGAAATCAAAGCCAAATTTCTTACCAAAAGTCGGTTTTAGCCGGAGTCCTTCAGGAGCTGTAAAGTACCTGGGTATAACTCGTTCTCTCGCTCCTGACACCTGAGACACAGGTGCACCAGTCAACTGCTGTAGGGTGTGTTGTTAGTGACAATGACACAGGTTAATGCCGGCTGACTCCTTGGTGCTGCACAAGTGGGCCGGACAAGGTTGGCTTTTTTTTCCTGCCTCACTGCAATTGGTTCGTTCACGTGCGTGAGTTTTTTTGTATGTGTTCATGTGTGTTCATTGACGGGTCAGCTTTTCTGTACATGAATGTCTGAGTGAAAGAGAGCAAAAAAAAAAAAGAGAAAGAATGGAGACACACAGTATGAAGTTGCGTCTTATTCTTGTTCAGCAGGTTGAACCTCTAGTAATTGTTTGAGGATATATAAGCTATGTCTTCAATAAATCTATTTTGAGTCACAAACTCTAAAGTAGTGTTTATCTTTGAGAGCAACACAGACCGTGAGATGATCAACATACAGGAGTTTTCCTTTAATGTCCTTTATATATATATCTCACAATTATTTCAAGGTCTGCCAATGTGCTTTGATGCCTGAATTAAGAAATAACAAGAACACTAGACACCATCTTGTGATGGGATCACAAATTGGGCCAGGGGGCGTAAAGTCATTGTGCCATTCCTTCCCCAGCCCAGATCCTGTGCCTTTGTTCAGACCACACCCATGTTCAACCTCAGCCTTCATTGTGAGGTCAAATAGTGTGTGACTATCGCGTTGATAAAATCAACAATCATCAAAAATATAACAACCGGGCGAAGCTCTCAGAACCGCCTCCGTGGTAGTTCCAGATACAGTGGGTGAATACAGGTGCACAATTTGCCACGATGACGTACAAACAATACCAGCCGTGTCCATGCGTGGGGGCACACGCACACACACACACACACACACACACACACACACACACACACACACACACACACACACACACACACACACACACACACACACACACACACACACACACACACCAGACACAAAGATCGAGTAAAACTGGTTTTGTTAATTACGTGAGGCATTAAACAATCTGAAATCAGCAGGATATGAAGTGATTCGCGACTCAGTCCCACAGCAGAACAGCTTTAAAACAGGAAACTGATCGAAGGATGTTGTAGTAAAAGTAAACCAATGTTTACTCAGAAATTGAAGAATAAAGTTAAAACTACTACCGACACTCACAGGTCACGCTACTTCTGTATTTCCGTCAGAGGCCATCTGACTTATTCTACTATAAAAAAAATATTGAAACACATTAGTGTGTTCCCAGGTTGAAGCTACACGTATAAATTAACACTATACTTAAAGCAGTCATTTAGGGATCTAGTTGAATTACTAAAATCTTTTGTTCTTTTTCAAAAGAGAAGAAATAATATCTGGCAACATTGTGAGTTTATTTAACTTGTCTAAAACATGATGAGGGATTGTGCGAACATTTCTTTGTGTCATTTCAATCTACAATAGAAAATCAGCTCTTGGGGTTGAACATGTGACTCTGTAACTTGGTAAGAGGGTGTTTTCCTCAGTGGCACTTTGCATCATAGTCTCTGTACGAGTTCCTGTAATGACTACTTAAACTGGTGTCTCCCACCACCTGTTGTCAGTTTAAATCACTTAGTTTTCTTACTTTCTGTGAGTAAGTCTGTGTGTCTATTTGTCTCCAGTTTTGCTCGTCAGTTGCCCGTCTTCTCTTCTTCTTCTGCTCCATTGGTTTCCCTCTTCATCCTGCTACTCACTGCGAAACTTCACCTGCTCCCCACTGCTCGTGTTCTTAAATCTCACACACACACACACACACACACACACACACACACACACACACACACACACACACACACACACACACACACACACACACACACACACACTTTACAGGCTTTTGGAAACATGCCAGTCATTATAGCAGTCACGACCGGGAACAAAGCACAAAGGCACATCACAGGAGGAGCACTTCACCGGCGTCTTTGCGTGGCACTGCCTGCACTTCAGCCGACCGGTGGTGCTGTGCCCCTTGATGTGCACGGGCCTGTGATGCGCTCCGCTTGGTGATGGAGGAGGAGGAGGAAGTGGAGGTGCGCGTCTGGCTGTGGAGGGAGACCCCCCCGCCGCCGCCGCCGCCGCCAGCTCCTCTACGAGGTTCTCTCTGAACGCCTTCTGACGCAGCGGCGTCTCTCCTTTACTCTTTGCGATGTCTTTGTGGAGGAGGAAGGCGTTCACGATTGCAATGTCCATGAACTGATAGAAGAACATCTTATACCACTTCTGGGTCTTGTGGGGGACTTTGTGCGACCCTGTCTGGGCGTCAGAGACGTCCACTCCGCCCACGCACCTGGATGGACAGGAAAAAAAAAAAATAGACATTAAGAAAAATGTACCAAACCAAGAAAACACCAAGTCATTACACTGCAAACGGAATAGAAAATAGTTGAATATATACAAGCTCCGCGCCCCGGCAGCAGCGTCTCCTCCTCCGGCCAGGAGCAGAGCTCCGCTGGGGAGACAGCACAGAGGCCCTGGGCCGGTACTGCTGGCCACGCTGGAGGGAAGGGAGTCACGGGAGAACCAGAACCAGGACTGAGTGGGGGGAGACTGTCAGACCCCTGCTGCAGTAAAATGAGAGGTTTTCTAAAAAAGGGACTCTGGTGCTCGGAAACACTATTGCTTTAGTCCACAGGGACCGCCAAAATCAGCACAAAATCAAATTCCTCGTAGTAGCTTTAAATAAAGATGAACTAAAATTGAAATAAATAAATAGTACATACAGGCTGTACTCCTTCACCGCTGGGGGAACTGAGACGTCCTTCAACAGCCAGTGCCCATCTTCACCTTTGACCCTCCTTTGCACCGCGTCCTCCGCATGGGCTGTGTGGATTGTTGAACACATGAAGACGTCCCTCGTGTCTCTCCACCGGATGAAGAGGACAGAGTCCCTCCTGATCCAGCGGGTACTGCCGCGGGGAGATTTGGAGTCCAGACCGTTGTTTTTCGTTTTCGGGAAACCGACTATGTTCGCGCGGACGGTTCCGCACGCCCAGATCCCCCTCTGAAGGAGGTCGCGGAAAAGGGCGGGACTTGTGTAAAAATGGTCGATGAAGAGCTTGTAGCCGGTGCCCAGCAACCTCGTGTCGATTAGCTCCATCACCGAATCGTAGCCGAGACCCTGGCCGCTGTTTCCCTGGAACTTTCCCTGGTAGACGAAAAAATCCCACGTAAACCGGCTCCGGGAGTCTGCCAGGACAAAGAGTTTAAATCCCCAGCGGACTGGCTTATTTTTCATATATTGCTTGAGCCCGATGTGGGCTTTGGAGGCAACCATTTGCTCCTCAATGGCGATTTCCTGGCTAGGGTGATAGTTCCTGATGCAGGCGTCCCTCATCTCCTGGTAGAGCGGCTTTATTTTGCAGAGAGGATCGAAGGCTGCCGTGCCCCTCTTTTGCTCATTTGCAGCATCCGCCGCCGGGCTACTGAGGCGAAGGGCCCGGCAGATCCTGAGGAACCTCGCGCGGGTCATTACCCGTCTCGGGAACGGCAAGCCGTACAGTTCACCCCCTCGCCAGTAATCGGTCAACGCAGAGCATTTCACGACCCCCATGTAGACGACTAAGGACATGAATGAAAACATGTCCTGCAATGTCAGATCGACCCACGGGTCGGAGGCCGTCGAGTGAGCCGAGCCACAGTCATTGGTGTTTCGGATGATTGTCTGTAAAGTGGAGTTAGTAAAAAACAGTTGGAAGAGCTGCAGGGACGTGTAGGTAGCTCCGCGTAGGAGCTGGGGTCCTGGTGAACGGGTGGGTCTGAAGGTGGGCTGTGGTGGCGTTATGTCCGCGTCGTCAGCGTCATTCCATCGCCCTCCCTCCGACAGGTCGCCACTGGGGAAACAGAGGAGGAACAAGGATTAATGAACAGGCATGGTGGGCACAGGGGCCCAAAGTGTCTGTCGGGGGCCTCCCACTCGAAGAGAAACCAACCAGAGGGACACTAGAAATCAGCCCAAATAAACTATAAAACGATCACAAACAGATGCCAAACCACAACAATGAGGGTTGTTTTGCATTCCATTGATGACAGAAAAAATTGTATCTACTAAAAGACCAAAACAACTACAAAGACACAAAGAACACAGAGATGCCTGACAACTACAAACAGACACTAAACGACAAAAAGCTGCATAACAACTTTAAAGTCTTGGTGTATTGATCCAAAGCAGACTCATAATCCACCCATGCACACAAGAACAATTCATAATTCAGACAAAAGCTTAAATATGTCAAAATATAACGTTAATAGAATACCAACTTGTATCCTTCCTGCAGAAACGGTGCCTCTGCCTCGGAGTCAATAGCAGACACGTGACTCTCTTCGTCAGATAGTTCGTCCAAGGACTCGTCGCTTTCACGCTCAGTACATTTTACAAGCTTTTCTTGAAACGCAGGTATAGCTTCCTTAGTACGTTTCGCCATCATTCACTCTGCAAAGTCTTCAAAAGTCTAAAAACACCCCACTTTAGACAGAAAACAACATGCACCGCGCTTTGCGCTTAGACCCGCCCTACTGTGCTGTGATTGGCTATTGGCTATTTCATTGGCTCTATGAAGTGTCAGTCAACAACACCTCTCGGTTGCTATTGGTTCAGGCTTTTTACAAAATAAGAGAGGCGGGTTGTGGGCAGGACTTCTTATTAACAGACACTTGGTTCTCCGTGGTCAAAACAGCAGACACATTTTAATGCACCTATATACTGAAATATAAACGCATTCAAACGGCCCAGCTCGGGAGCGAGCGAGGGACTTTGCAAAGTTAGCGGAATGATCGACGTGAAACAACGTCCGGTTTTCAAAATAAGATGTCAACGAAGCGTATATACACATTTTAATAATAAGATTAAATTAATTATATTCACATTCAGTATAAAACATGAAAAGTAACTATAATCGTCAAATACATTTAGTGGAGTTTCAAGTACAATATTTCCCTCTGAAATATAGTGGAAAATGTTGATACTTAATTAAAGTACAAGTAGGCCTGTTTAAAAAAAATAAAATAATATATATATTTATACAGAGTGTGGTTGGAGGGACCCTGAAATCCAATATTTCCATTGCCAACGACTGCTTCACTGTAGTTGTTGTGGATTTGATAATAAAGAAGTTGAAAGCTTGAATCTGGTAGATGGAGTAATGATATATTCCTCCGCTGGGTGGCAGTAGGCTCCTTCAGGACGATCAACTCGTCTTCCGTCTTGTTTCGACGAAGAAGACTCAAATCGTGTTTGACCCAAACAAACGCCTCCTAACATACGAACCACCGACTGTACACATGTGAGGGACGACTTTTTGGTATTATAAGGTCTCGTGTTTTTTTTTTATCTTGCTGTCGTCGAGATGCCAGCGAGCTAATGCTAGCTTGGCGAATGTAAAACTTTAATATGATGCCGTTGAGATGTGTTTGGTGCCTGTCAGCGGTCAGAAACAGGCCGCCGGTTAAACTCCAGCTGAACGCTACAAGACGCTGCTCAACGGTTCAGGGTGAAGTGAGGGTCAGGTTCGCACCCAGTCCGACAGGTAAGGTCCTCAACCTGAATACTGTCAAACTGTCTTGTTAGGTTATCCAGAGGGACAGCTAGCAACTGGGTCAATGTTGTCTTTTCACCATACCGTAATATTAGCATCAACTGTGCAGAAATACCGGGTTTAAACAGAATGAATAGACGTGCAGAAGAAAAGCTGCACAGCATTCAAGTGTTTGAACTTTGGCGCTACTCGCTGCAGCGTGAAGTGAAGAGCCGTTAAGTGTTTCTCTTCATTAATATTGTTCTGCATCTCTTTGGACATTTTTGTCACTATTCTGATGTTGTAACTATATATATATATATATATATATATATATATATATATATATATATTATTTATATTATTGTGTGCTGCAGGTTTCTTACACCTCGGAGGCCTCCGAACTGCTCTTTACAATTACATCTTTGCCAAGAAGTATGGCGGCTCGTTCATCCTGCGCCTGGAGGACACGGATCAGAGCAGGCTGGTCCCTGGTGCTGCAGAGTCCATCGAGGACATGCTGGAGTGGGCCGGTAGGTTCTGAAGTCATGTGATCCATCACGGTTATTGGATCGATCTGATCAGTACACTTAGTAATATCTTAATAAATATGTCATGTTGAAATGGTTGATTGTGTCCCCGGTTTACGGTCAGTCTTCGTTTTTTTTTACCTAAGCTCCCTTTCACCTCCAGGTGTACCTCCAGATGAGAGTCCTCGTCGAGGTGGGTCGGTCGGTCCATACCTGCAGTCTCAGAGACTGGACCTCTACAGTCAGACTGCCCAGCAGCTTGTCAAGAGTGATCACGCCTACTGCTGTTTCTGCAGCTCTCAGAGACTGGACTTGCTAAAAAAAGAGGCCTTAAGGACGGGACAGACGCCGAGGTGGCTGCAGCACGAATGCACACACGATTCACAGTTACACCTAATCATCTTGAGGATAACATACAGGCGTACTTTGTCAGATTTACAGCAGAGGCTCATTCTCTCTCTCTCCCTCTCTCTCTCTCTCTCTCTCTCTCTCTCTCTCTCTCTCTCTCTCTCTCTCTCTCTCTCTCTCTCTCTCTCCCCCAGATACGATAACAGGTGTCGTCATCTCCGGGCCGAGCAGGTCCAGGAGAAACTGGCTCAGGGAGTGCCACATGTGATCAGGTTTCGTCTGGATGCAGGTGTCGAGCCTTTTCAGGATCTGATCTTTGGACGGAATCATCACGAGGTGGCCCAGGTCAGATTTGTAGTGTTTCAGTGGGGTTCATACTAAATGACGTCTGAGTCATTCATCTATTTGGGCTGTGAGGACCATCAATTCTCCATTCCTCTCTGCTGTTTTTATGCTTTATTGAATTTACTAACAACCTAAAATTGAGTAACTTTTGTTGTCTTTTTTTTAGGTGGAGGGTGACCCTGTAGTGATGAAAGCAGATGGTTTTCCCACCTATCACCTTGCTAACATAGTAGATGATCATTACATGAGGATCAGCCACGTGCTGCGGGGGTCTGAGTGGCTCATCTCCACCTCCAAACACCTCCTCATGTACCGGGCTCTTGGATGGCAGCCGCCCGCCTTCGGACATCTGCCGCTGCTGATGAACAAAGATGGCACTAAACTGTCCAAGAGGCAGGGGGACATTTTCATTCAGAGCTTCCAGAGAGACGGAGTCCTGCCCGAGGCCCTGCTGGACATCACAACCAACTGTGGGTCTGGATTCAACAGTGAGTGACGGAGGAGAGGGAATGAACGGAAACATTTAGCATTTACAAAACCGTCTAGATACAGTGATCTGCCTTAATATAATGATTACATGCTTCTAAATGACTTGTGTTGCTTTACAGCCAATCGAATTGGACGCAGGATAGATGAACTGATCTCTGAGTTTAACCCGTCAAAGATCACAACACATTCTGCTCTGTTAGACCTGGAAAAACTACCAGAGTTCAACAGGCAAGTCGGAGCTCCTCGTCCCTCTTTGTACTGTTCTGTCATGTTTATCATAATAACAGGAGGACAGCAGTGCTGCTCTGTGGAGATAGAGCTGCCTGTTGGTCCAACAGAGACGAGTTCAGGAAGTTGCTGCGCCAGGCATGAAATGTAAAAACAAAACACAAACTCGTCGTTTTTAAAGTTTGCTTTATGAGAGACCCAGGCTAGCCATTTCCCCCTGTTTTCAGTCTTTACGCTAAGCTAAGCTAATCGGCTGCTGTCTGTGGCTTTATATTTACCTGACAGTTATGAGTCACCTTCCTCTGCAAATAAGCGCATTTCCTAAAATGTTTCACTTGTTCTTTCGCTGTATAGACGATAAACCCTTTGGGTATCAACATGGTCTTCCTCTGCTGCCACCTTTTTGAGCTGTACAGCCTCATAGGGGCGCTAGCATGCTTACTCTTTTCTCCCTCTATAAAGGTAATTGTTCATTTATCAGCAAACTTCTCTGATTGGGGCAGAATTCACCTGCAGCACCGTATTGAAGATGAGGAGCAGTGTCTCCTGTTGATAAGAGATCTGCAGGGACAGATCCAGCAGGCCTGTACAGCACAGATCCAGGATGAGGAAGTACTACATGAGGACTATATCAGGCGGGTGCTGCATCTTCGTAAGGTAACCGCAACAGCATACTCACAAATGCTAATTAATATCAGAGGGTAATCTATGTTATTGACAAAATGTACTTTGCAAACAGTCTGAACTATCTGGTGTTCCCTTCAAAGACCTGAAGGGATTAAGATACTGTTTGCCATGATAGTCTGGCTGTGCAACAAATAGGTTTTAGTTTTCCTCAGACTTTTCCTCATTGGCGATCCGACGTGGCTTCTTCTCTTATTTCTCAATACTGCTGCCGTGTCTCTCACAGTAATAATGAAACTGGTCTCTTCCCCTCTCCACAGGGTCACATATCCTCTCTTAAGGAGCTTGCGAGTCCCGCTTACTCTTACCTGTGGGTTCGTCCTTCCGTCTCCAGCCAGCAGGTGGCAGCGCTCACCGCAGAGGCCCAGCACATCGCTTCATTAGTGCTCAAGTATGTCGTATTAGTTAAATCTCTCCAACTGCGTGTTTCACTTTACCGTACAGGCTTATAAACGTGTGTGTGTGTGTGTGTGCGCGCGCGTGTGTGTGTGTGTGTGTGCGTGTGTGCGCGCGTGTGTGTGTGTGTGTGTGTTGCAGATTAATAGCTGAGCGAGGTGAGGAGGAGCTGGCAGTGGATCGCCTCAGTAAAGATCTGAAGACTCTGGCTAAGCAGACTAAAGCCACCAAATACAGAGACGTGATGAAGCTGTTACGTCTGGCTCTCAGTGGTCTGCAGGTACCTGAACGCAACATGTTCGTTTTTAAGACCGACGGTAACACAAACGCTGCAGCTTAGTGGCGGTGACTTGAAGTCCTGCCACCGTGGTGTAGTTTCTTCATAGACTAACGTTAGCTTTTTACTTCTGGCTCGTGCATTTATGCATCACAAATCTTAAAAGCGGAGTTCATTTGTGAGGATTATCTTACTGAACAAAACATCGCAAACGTTTGATTGCCGCAGAGCTTATTTTCTACAATAATCCAAAATGCAACGGAAGAATCCCATTGAGGAAACCAGTACGCCCCAACGAAAATGCGTCAACCCTTTGGCACTCTATTGACTATGATTACTTTGCATTGTGGGTAATGTAGGCTCCAGGTTTTGACAATGAATGAAAAATGAAATATTTCTGGTTCTGCTGCATGGAGGGTTTTTTTCAAACTTTCCAATGTGTGTCTTATGTTACAGCAGTGCAATATTAGTACTTATGATAAAAAATGAACAGAATAAATCCAGCTTCATTCTGTCGGCTGTTCTCTCGGTTAACAAATCAAAGATTAACATGTTGTTGTTTCTGAGCCGTCGGTATTGTTTTTTTTGCCTCACTAACAGCAGCTGCATTGTAATATTTTAAGATCATTTTGACTCTGAGGAACTGATAACATCCTTTTTAATACATTTTGGTTTTTTTCAGCTCACTTGCTATTTTCATTTCTGCAACTGTATTTTCCAAACTCCACTTCTGCAATGCATCCAACCAGTTTTTGCTGTATTCATCAAAAATTACAAATTTTTTGCTGGACTGTTTAAATTGCACAAGTCACGTTTTTTTCAATTTTATTTCTGACTGAGCTAAACTCTAAAATAGCATGTTTTAAAATGATAGTAATGACTAAAGCCTTTGGAAATCGCACTGTGACTCACTCACCACAGTAACCCTGCTGATAGTCCGAGAGGGAAAGAGGAAGCAGATTGTGATTGCTTCTCACAGAGGTTACGGTCCTGTTTTCTGACTGTGCGGTTTGATTGCGTTACTTCGCTGACCCCTGGTCATCTGTTCTCCTCTGAACCTGCAGCAGGGGCCCAGTGTAGCCGAGATGATGGTGTCTTTGGGGCCCGCAGAGATCAGCCATCGATTCCAGAAACTTGTGCTGCTTTCAGAGACGGGTTGAACCTCGCGGATACCCGATGAAGAGGAGCTGCTGTTGAAGACGGTTACGTGAAACCACCTGCTGATTCAGCCAAAGCTAACTGGGGCACATTTTAAAACGGACTGCACTCCACTGATATAAGTTCATTTGAATAATACTTGAATTATTATAAATGTTTTATAAAAGGGATGAAAACTGATTGTTCTCACGTGGTCCGTTTGTTTTATTCAGTTCTGTGAGATTTTACAGGACCGGGCAGCCGAGGACGAGAAGTACCCGCTGTACTTTATGCAAATGTTGTTGTTGTTTTTTTAACTATAACAGACGGATGTATCGTACATTCACAAGAAAAGCCTTTCCAAGAAGTCATCAATACCAAACATTTTAGCTTTCCTCCGTCATGCTAATAGAGGGACGCTAAAAGCAGCAGTCCTAAATTATTTTTTATAAGTAAAAGCTCTTTTTAATTAAACTTATATGAAACATTGAATTTGTACCCAGCTGTTTCACTGTCTTGTGATATCATTTATTAAGAATTGGAGGCTTTATTGTGCTTTATTCATTGTTTATTTTTAGATAATGACGCGTAGTGTGGAGGTTAGGAGAAGAAATTCATTATTTAGATTATCATTTTTATTTTTTATTTTTTTAAATTTTAAATACTTAATGGATTGTGTAGCATTTAATACTGATCATTACTGTTGTATTTTTTTATTGACAAGAAAGTAACTGAAGTACATACACACACATTTTATGGGTATTTTTATTATATTACTACTTGTACTTAAGTAAAGGATACTTAACCACTTTTATACGTGTAATATATAACAGATATTTAAATATTCCTACTGGTTCATTAACACGTATGAACATGTTGCTGCTGGTCGAGGAATTCCAATTTCTTTTGCATAGTTTAATAGAATAACTAGCTATAACACTACATCATGTTTTATGATGTCGGCATGAGCTCTGTATCTAAAACAATTACTTGAGTAACCTTTCATGTACTGGTTACAACTGGTTACCACTGGTAATCAGTAACTTAAGTTATCAAATATATGTGGAGTAAAAAGGACAATATTTGCATCTGAAATGTAGGCAAGTAGAAGTAGCAGAACATGTATTTATTCCAGTACAACTACCTCAGAATTGCACGTCAGTGTAACACTTGAGTACATGTACATGTACATGTACATGTACATGCTACGTGGTGCTGCTGAGGAGAGGGGGGGTGTTACTATCGTTCGGCTGCTGTGTCAGGAGGGTGACTGGGCGTGAGTGTCACATGCCGCCGCACAGGCTCAGTTTGACACCTCCGCTTCCCCCAGAGGAGACGCGCACGGTTCGGCTGCTAAACTTCTCTGGAGCTGCAGGAGAAAGGACGGCAATGGCGACCGCTGACAGCCAGGCAACCTTTGAGTCATGGCTCAGTAAGTAAACGGGGAAATATATAGAAGCGTTTTTTTACTTTTAGCTAAATGAATCTCATCACACATCTGAACTAACGATAACTGACAACTTGTTGTTTGCTAACGTCACAGCGCGTGCCTTGAGTTTAACTTAATTACAATAATAACTGCTTAGATTTACAATTGAGTTGTACATGTGTCGTTTCATTTTTTTAACTTTATCAAAATAAGTTTCGCATTGGTGCAGAAAGTATCAGTTGGAACAGGAAGTTGGTTAGACCATGCGCGCGCCTAGCTAGCGCTGGAGCGGTGTGTTGTGTTTGCGCTCATGTGCACGCGCATTGTGGCAGAACATTCGTACACAAGTTTTACTTTGAGTAAAAGTAGCAATAAATACACACGGACAAGTTAAAGACCAGCTTTTAAACATAAACTGGAACGTAAACAAGTTTACCCAGTAAAATGTACCTACATATGAAAAGTACTGTGAATACTGGTCTTAAATTTCCTTCAGATTAAAGTTTGATATCCTCTTTGCCTTTTTTTTTTTTTTTTTAATCTTTTTATATGAGCAATGCAACATCTGAATATTTAAAAGGACATAAAAACTCCATTCAACAGATACATGAAGGGGGGGAGTCTAATGAAAGCCAAAAAGTTCAAATTTAAATAGTAGTAAAAGTAAAATAATTTAGTATAACTACTTCTACTTAGCATAACATAGGTATTGATTCCCTGTTTTCTGTGTAGATCTGTCCATCTTCCATTTTCACTTCCTCATTAAATTGTGTAATTGTTTGCATATATTTCCAAGTATTTTTATCTAATCGAGGCACATTATGAAAATATGTTTTTATACGTTTAATCGGTTTCTCTGGTGTTCCAGACCAGGCCACAGACCCAAACAACCAGGAGGACAGATGGGACTGCATCCAGGGCTTCTACCAGCTCGTTGACCAGGAGGCTGATGGGTAAACTGAACACAGTCACCTCATCAAAGTCTTTTTAAGGCGTTCGCACACACACACATCGCCAAGTAGATTCTCAGATCATCCTCTTGCTTCGGACCTGAGCTGATGTTTTCGGGGGAGGCTGTTTGCTTCTAGATGTTACTTTATTGTAACTCTTTGAGAAAGAGTTGCTTCACATCCACGTTGCAGAAACAGCCTCTCAGTTACACCATCGTGCAAGAGAGAGGAGGAAAGAGAGAGGAGGAAGTCTGCAGCACCTTTCTGCCCTTTGACTCTTTTCTTAGTTTCTATATTAATGTGTTATAACGTCTCCATGCAGTGTAAATTAAAAGCAAGCACATAACATGTTGCTCACGTCCCACTCGGGCATTTTAAACGTGACTTGTTTTCTGCTTTCAGGCCACAGGTAGCCGTTCGTCTTCTCGCCCATAAAATCCAGTCTCCACAGGAGAAAGAGGCTCTGCAGGCTCTCACTGTAAGTTATCAGGTTCTTCATCTCTACATGTAGAACACAGATGACGCACGTCACACAGCTTCATCGGTTGTTAAATAGTCAGTGTATTCGTCTGTGAAGTTCAACAAGAGCCCTTCTTTTTTATTTATTAATGCAATGTATTATGGGTTTATGCACGGTATTTGTCATAGCGTCTTTTGGCGGTACGGACCATTCGTTGAAAACTAAATGTCTTTGTTCCGACCCTGGTAGAGGGCGGTGCTGTGAAGAACATCTGTGACTAAATTTCCTCACATGGCCCGAGTGACATGAGGGTTTTACTTGGCATTTTGAATCTGCTGTGACAGCACACGGTTTGTCATATAATGTAACTTAGGGAAGCTTCCTGAAGGTTCATGTGCCTCATGTCATGTGCTCTTTTTAAAAGGTGGTTGACCACGAAACCTGCTGTGACAAATCCGTTCTCTCTTTTCTTTGTATTGCGTAAAACCCAAGGGGCTTGTGTTTCTTTCATTTTCACATGTTGACAAAGCTTCGGTTGATTCTGACTTGGTGCTTTCCAGGTTCTCGAGGCATGTATGAACAACTGCGGGAAGAGGTTCCACAGCGAGGCCGCCAAGTTTCGCTTTCTCAATGAACTCATCAAACTCCTAGCGCCAAAGGTAATTATAGAGAGACAGGTGTCCTTTAGTTCCCTATTTGTGCATGTACCAGTTCCGTTTCATGAAGGCCATTATATAATCAACAGTAATGTAGCTGGTCTGCTCTGAGCTATTTGGGCAAAAGGCAAAGACGGCACACTTATTCATGTCTCCCAAAATAGAAATTTTGACTTTACTGGCAATGTTTTGTCCGGGTAGATTCATCTCTAAATGATTTTCTATTTACTTTACTTGAGACGTGTGTGTGTGTGTGTGTGTGTGTGTGTGTGTGTGTGTGTGTGTGTGTGTGTGTGTGTGTGATGTTTTGTTTTGTGTAATCAGACTGTTGAGTTTCATTTGCAGTGTCGTCGTGAATATTATAATGATAATAATAATACACTTCTAGAGCACATTTCAGATCACAAGTAACAAAGAGCTTCACACAAGACGGCAAAATAAAATCAACACAGAGCGAAATAGATTAATCCACTTTCAGTAATATGAAAAGACAAATAAAAAAAAGTCTGAAAATGAAAGTATAATCCAGATGAGCTCTGGGATAAAACCGTTTCAAGAAGCAATTTAAAACCCGTTGGGAATACAAGTTTTAAGAAACAGAGGAACCATAAATGCAAATCTAAAGCTACTAAACACCAATTTTAATCAAAATGATAGTCGAAAGAACCAAAAAATCCTTCATAATATTGATCATTTCAATTTATTAACAACATTTTGGCTCTCAGACCCTCATCAGTCAAATTCATACGAATAAACAATTTAAAGTCATTGAGCTCTTTGTGTAAACAAAACCATGCTGAGCTCTTCCAGTGGAAAATGTAATGGTACATTAACAAATCATCTACTACGCTACAAAATATATATATATATATATATATATATATATATATATATATATATATATATATATATATATATATATATATACACTGCTAAATCAAATAGAATAATACAGATCAAAAGATCAACAGGAGAACAGTTTAAAGAGTTAAAGACGAATTAAAGAATGTAACAGTTGCTCCCTGAGGATCAACGCTGATGGGACTGACCTGGTTGATCTTTCCTGAGCAGTACTTTGGCGCCTGGACTCCACAGAAAGTGAAAGACAGAGTGACGGAGGTCCTCTACGGCTGGACTCTTTGGCTAAAAGACGAACCCAAGATTCAGGAAGCTTACAACATGCTCAAGAAACAAGGTCTGGATGCAACTAACCTGCCCAACAACACTTCAATTATTCACATGATCTATGATCAGTTTAGAGATACATAAAAGAGCGATATATATTGTAATGTGTTGCTTTGTGTTATGCCCTTCCCCCCCAAGAATAAATCCACCTTGCCCTTCTTTTTTGTTATTTAAGGTATTGTGCAGAAAGATCCCAAACTACCAGACGCAGTTATAATGACGCCTCCAACGCAAAGAACCACAGACTCTGTTTTTGACCAGGAGGACAAGGCCACCGTGAGTGTTTGTGTTTAATATCCTCTAATGTAACGTTTGCTTTCATCCTGCTAAAAACAGGATGTTTCTGTATCATCAGCTGTTAGCCAGATTACTGAAAAGCGCCCGTCCTGAAGACCTGGAAGCAGCCAACAAACTGATTAAAAGCACCATCAAAGAGGTGAGCGGGGCTGCTGGCCATGTTTACATGCATGCAGCTGTAATAACTGTATGAGTTTGATATTGATTTGTGTGTGTGTGTGTGTGTGTGTGTGTGTGTGTGTTTGTGTGTGTGTTTCAGGAGCAGGAGAAGGCAGAGAAAGTGTCAAAGCGCGAATCGACTCTGAAGGAGGTGGAGAGCAGCACCGAGCAGCTCAGAGAGCTCCTGGACCAGCACACGCTCGCTGGAACCTCGTTGCAGCCGAGTGATGACGTGAAGGTATGTCGGACATTTTCACAGACTGACAATCAATCAGTTGCTTCTCTTCGAGTACAACTGATACACGCTGGTCTGTCCCTTGTTACGAAGAGGTCATCATTGCTAAATAGAAAGATACGTTCACAACAACTCAAAGTGTGAAGTTCAAGGCATTGAAAGTGATATCTGCAGATATGTTGTGTGGAAGTGTGACTCAACATTTGAGCCCCTCCCTCCCCGGCTGCAGGCCTCGTACGAGCGCTGCGACCGACTGAGGCCCAGCTTGTTCCGCCTGGCCAGCGACACGACGGACGACGACGCGGCTCTGGCGCAGATCCTGGCGGCTAACGACGAGCTAACGCTCGTGGTAAACAGCTACAAAGACCGAGTGGGAAAGAGAGAGTGTAACGGCGGACGAGGACGAAGTAGAAGTGAGGAAGAAGTGGAGGGTAAAAGTATGTTCTGTACTTTCCTAGTAGTCCCTGTGGACACCAGCTTGTTTGTGTGTGTGTGTGTGTGTGTGGCTCCGCTCTGTGCTGCTCATCTTTGACTCTGTCTCGTCTTGTTCCTCCAGCTCCAAAGAGTCCCAGAGAGATTAAAAGTTACCACCTCATCGACCTGTCGGCGCTGGACTCTCCGCTCACACGCAGAAAAGCCGATTCACCACCGTCCTTTGAATCCTCTTCACCCATGTTTTCCTCTCTTCTGGAAAGTACCTTCCATTCAGCGGCTGAGCAGGACTTAAATCAATTAGGTAGGCCCGCGTTCGTATTCTAGCTTGTTCTCTCTCTCTCTCGCTCTCTCTTTCACAGTGATGACTCATAATGTAATGATGTTCTGTCCTGTGATTACAGAGTTAGATCATCAGACTCAAGAGACCACAATGTCGTATTATGAAGAACTCCTACAGGTGAAGCTTGGATGTCAAGTTTAAAGATTAACACTGTTTTAAAAGATTTTATTTGGAAGAGTGTTTAACACGGTTCTGTCTTCTTCTGTCAGCTCAATGGAGAGGTTCAGATGAAGACTGCTGAGCAGAACGGGGGGAGAGGTGTTGTGTTGAGAGCCCGGGGATGTGGGGGGAGCAGTGCTTCATCTAATGGGACTAGCATTTGGTAAGGATGGAGGAAAGAAAGTCTCTAGTCCAGGATGCGTTTTTGCCTTATTTCAAGCTTGTTCCCCGGCTTTATTTGCGGTCCTGATTTCTTCTATCAGGTCACTCCCTCACGATCAACAATTTACGACAGAGTCGGAATCACCGTCCAAGTCGCAGAAACAGCTCAGTGAAATGTCTGCATATCCAGTGAAATTCAGCCCAGAACTCCTGAAAAACATCTTCGTTCCAATGGAAACCATCAAATCCAGTATGTTTATTTGGCCAAACAGCTGGCTGAACTTTGTGCTTCATAGTTCCTTTATTATGTGTTTTATCGCCCGCTTTTCTAAACGTCTGCTTCTTTTCTCGTTCGCGACAGGAAACCTTGAGCCGATCGCTGTGTACGATCGCGGCGGCGTCCACGTCTCGCTCCATTTTGCCAAAGACTCTCCGCCGGGTCATCCGGGTGTCGCTGTGGTCGTCATCTCCACGGTGAACACATCTGCCCTCCATGTGAAAGACTTCCTGTTCCAAGCTGCTGTTCCAAAGGTAAAAAAAAACAAACAACAACTGCAATTCATAATCTCTTAATTTAAGGAGCGTGGATGGGAACTGAAACTGAGTGATCTGTGACGTGTTTTAAATGTTGATTAATCAGAATCAGAAACAGCTTTAGGTAGGTTTAGGTAAGTAGGTTTTCACATGCAAGGGATTTGCATAATGTAAAAACAAGTACTGCAAAAGTAAAGAATCCTAAATATAAATTAAGCATCTTGGGCCGCTGGTTCACATTGTTTAAGTCATCGATCAACCAAAAACATAAAACATCTTCATGCTTTTCTACATTTTATATCATTTAGAATGTATGATAATAATAATACACTTTAGTTAAGTAGCACCTTTTCATGACATAATATGCAGCTCGAGGTGCTTGACAGGAGAAACAAATCAATAACACAGGTATTAAACACAGGAAACACAAGGAGCCAAAACAATAAAAGAAAACAAAGGATAATACTAGTAATTTGATAATTGTAAAAACAATTTTAAGATATAAAAACCATAAAACAAAAAATAAATCGGAGCTCTTAATACATCTTGGATCATTTAAAAATGTCTCCATAGGTGCAAAGAACTCGTGACAGGTATTAATCATATTTTTGACATCCTCTCGATTTAAGCATTTAACAGATGAAGTGAAAATATAAGCATTAATGCAAATAATTTGTCAACATTTGTAAATGTCGTCTCTTGTACTCTTTCATGTTTTTTTGAATTGAAAAATAATCCATCACAATATCAGTTTTCACATGTAACACCATGTTTGGTTATAAACAGCTGCTACATCTTCCCCCGGTAGAGTCTCTGTGTTAAAGCTCACCATGTAGACAAGCTGATGCCCGGTGCTGATTGGTCGCTGCTCCTTCATACTGATTATGTGTTAGTTTCATCGTGGTACTGGCGCCCCCTCCTGGAGACACTTCAGATTGGCCAGACTTTGTGAAAAATGTTCAATTTGCTTCTTTTTTTTTTTTTTTTACATTTTATTGACATCCATCATTCAACGATTTGCTGTCCCGACCGGATTCCCATGAATGAGTTGAATATCCGTTTAAATGTGACTTTATTACTTGTCCTGCAGACCGTGTTGGTGAAGCTCCAGCCGGCCTCGGGGACAAACTTACCTTCATACAACCCTCTCCTGCCCCCGCCGGCCATCTCCCAGGTCCTCCTATTGGCTAATCCTCAGAATGTGAGTTTGAGGAGCGCCGTGGATTTACATTAATAAAGCCTCAACATGCTAGTGGTGACTTCACCGTTACTTACCGTACATAAAACGGACCTGTTTATAAGTGCGTTTGTGTTTATAAGTATGTTTTATAATAGGGGCTGTGCTGTTGTATTGGTGGAAGAAGTACTCAGATATTTTACTTAAAAGTAGCAGTACTACATTAATACAAGTACAAATATAAGCAAAAGATATTACCAAAAGTAAGTACTTGTTATGCAGAAGAGCCCAGTTCAGAATTGTATTATATTATAATATTTCATAATAGTTATTGATGCATGATAATTACTTTATAACCTACTGGGTAGCTTGTGAATTCTTATTCTTATTCATGCGACTTTATTAATTATTGGTTTGAATTCTGTGAACTTTGACTGTCAATCAAAACTAATAATGTCCTACAGCCAGTGGCTTTTATATAGCAGCTGCGAGTGACTTTTGCTAATGTTCCACTCTGGTCATAGTATGGTTTGCCATAAAAAGTCATAATATAGGGTGTAATAAATAAGTAATTGTATACAGTATATCATAAAGAAGTCATAGTGTAGCATGTAGTCGTATGTACGAGTCACATGTTTGGCCTCTTCCTTTAGCGGAGGGTGCGTCTACGCTACAAGCTGACACTGACACACGGAGACCATCAGCTGAACGAGGACGGAGAGATCCACAACTTTCCTGACTGGACCTCTTTGATCGGCCACTAAAAACACTTCTTGGACTGAAAAAAACAAAACAAACAACAACTCTGGAATGCGAAATCTAGATTGTGAAAGCAAACGAGAGTAACATGAAGAAAAAAAAAACCCAACAAAAAGGTGGGAAATGCCTGCAGTCGATCCTCATGAGGTAAACAACAAACAAATATCAAAGCTGTATTTTGGGAAATTTAAGATATCGTGTTTTCTGATGCATTAATGATAAAACCTCAGAAATATTTCCATTACTCTTAAAAGGTGAGTAAACTCTACATCGCATGTTGAAATGTCACAGCTGTGGTGGGGTTGAACAACTGCTGCCTGTTGTTGAGGCGCAGTTCGTTCACTGTACCCATGTGTTTGCTGACGCGGTGCCGGTTATGTCTGCACATGACAAAAAAGGTATTTATTTGCGCTAGAGCGTTTGTGACCTAAAAAAAAAAATTCCAGTTAAGATGGAAAATGTGATGTTTTTAATAAGTATTTATGTTAAGAACGAGGTTGTCTTAAGGAACGAATGTGTGAGAAAACAATTGTATTTGCGGGTATTTTGCTGGATTTGGCTGCATGATTGATGAAAAAAAAACCGTAATGCTGTCGATGCACTGACGTCACGTTTTTATACAAGCTGTGTTTTTAAGCGCTGCAACTTAAAACACGAGCAAATGAGGGAAAGATCTTCACCACTACGACTAATCTTTGGGAGCATTTAGAAAACCAAATAATTCGTCAAAAACATAAAGCACAAGCAAATCAAGAAAAGATTTCTCTGAACCTCCACACATGTAGCTTACAGATACAGAAAATGGGCACAAAGAAAAGTGCTGCAACTTACAATGTAAATGAATGAAAAACGTCTTTTTTTTCACAGTTGTAAAGATCATTTCTTGATTTGCTTTGTTTTCTTCCGTTTGTTGTTACGACATGCTAAAGAGCGCTGAGCTCTGTCACTGTTGATTTCATGTGTTCAGTGTTTCCTCACCAGCTGTTTCATACTGTGAAGCGTTATCGTTTTATCAACCTGTTTTATCGTCTCTTACTGTCAGATATACGCACGTTTAAAGCGGGTTGCACGTAAAGTTGGTCACATTTTTTTTTTTTGGACGACTTCAAGCCAAACGTGAATGTTTCTGTCAACGCTTCCATCATACTGTTGCTCTGCCACATGTCATCCATAAATACACACGGTCCGTAACACGGTGCACGACCAAATCACCCAAATCCAAAAACAAGATCAAGGTTTTTACGATCATAAAATGTTATTATTTATAAATTATAACTATTATTTATTGTTTTCTTTGTGTCGTCATTCAGACAACTCTTGAGATTTATTTAAACGGCTTGTTTAATCAATCCAGCGGTACAAAACTTAGATTTACTCTGCTTACATTTTATTTCCCATCAAGAAAACTGGATTTTCTTTTCTCAAAACTGACTTTATTGATTGTCATAATTGTTGGCAATTCATTTTCCGTTGATGGACTCGTTTCAGCTCTGAATAAAACACACATTTGGTAACAATAAAATCCCGCCAGTGATTAGCTGACTGTAAATGACAGAAATCCGTGTGCCGTGTTTTACTCCCTCTATCTAAGAAGTAGCTGACTGGTTAGTTCTACTTCTGTAGAACTTGTACTTCGACTGTAGAAGCTGTAGGACGAAAAGTAAAGTCTGGGACATCGTTTATTTTTTGGGGTTATCCGTCTGTCTGTCCGTCCCATTCCCATAAAAATAAATATCTCAGGAACGCCTGGGGGTCAGTTCTTCAAATTTGGAGTAAAAAGAAAAAAAGAAAAACTAATTGTAAAAAAAAAAAGTCATAGTATAGTGTGTCGAAAAAAGTCAGTACAGTGTGTTGGAAGTTGTCATAAAAAAGTCTTTCATTGTCATAGTTCACTTGACATACTATTGTGTTGAAAAAATAAAACAATAGTACAGTAAGTCGTAAAAAGTCATAAAAATGCCATAGTATTGTCTGTCGAAGAAGGTCATAAAAAAAGTCATATGTATGTTGAAAAAAGTCATAATACAGCTTGTTGAAAAAGTCAATATATTATGGTCAAAAAAGTCATTAAAAAAGCCATAGTATAGTATGTCAAAACATTTTTTTAAAAGTCATTCAATGTCGAAAAAGTTGTAAAATATAAAATTGTTCCTTCGACATACTATACTATAAATTTAGTTTTTTTCAACCTACTATAATATCATTTTTTTTGGACATTTTTTTGGACATACTATCATGACTTTTTAATGACGTACTATACTATGACTTTTTTAGACACACCCAAGTCTTTTTTAGTATTTATGAAATAGTATACTATGCTTTATTGCATTGTTTTTGACATACTCCACTATGACTATTTTTGACACGCTCTACTGACTTTGTCATGAAAATTCCAGTCCAGATCCTTTCCAGTGTTATTATTATTATTCAGAGGAGAACGATATCAGAGACCTGCAACTGAAAAGAAATCCATCCGTCAACTTCATTGATCATATTTATTATATGACATCAGCAGATTAAAATACATGTTTATTATGTACACATATGAAACAGGGGTGTTAGATAAAGTGCCAAATTACATTTTTACAAAAAGAAAAAAAAAAAAAAAGAAAAAAAGGGATTTGTGGAAGACCATCATCACACCCACGTACCCTGGTCCCACAGTTCATTGCTTAACGGACGAGTAGCCTTGTTTGGAGGAAGGCTGAATTACTCAGTGCTGGTCGTGGGTCAGTTTGGCACGATTCACCCGGGAATCAAACTCACAGTCTGGTAGCGGTGAAACTGTCGTTATGGGATGAATACTGGGTGTGTGTGTGTTTTTGTTTTTTTTTTTTTTTTCAAACATGAACAGACATCGACACATACGACAGGTCAGCCTTTTGAGTTGGACTGCAAATGTTTCCACCTTGACGAGGTGGTCCAGATATCATTCAGAACCCAGCATTGTTGCTCTACGGTTAGTATGTGAGGAGGTTAAACTGTTCCTAGACCAGAGCCCAAAGTTGTTCTTAGCATCCTGTTCACAAGTGGAAAGTTTTTGTAGTAAATATAAGACAGACATTTTCCAGACTTTTTTTTTTTTTTTTTTTTCTCTTTTCTGACAAACAGAGGAAGTTGACATTCTTTTAACAGTTGTTGGTCATTGTGTTCCTAATAAACAAGACGGTGAAAGAGAGATGATGGGTAGTAGTCCATGAGATCGCACTTAATTGCATGTATGCATTTTAGTTGTTTTTTTTCCAGGAGCTACAAAAGGTCGATAAAACAGTTTCCCCACTTTTTATTATCCTCCGTTTTTTATTCCCTACGGCAGTGATGGATGTACAGATACTCTGTGATGAAGACGCAAAAGTCTTTCTATCACTACCAGTTGATTAAGACGCTGCAACGGTCAGGAAGGCGGATGCTCCGGTGCTGCTCCGTCATGTTTGTTTAAGACGTCTGCAGTTGAGCCTTCAGCTCTTCATCCTCTCCTACGACGGACTTACTTCCAACTGTCGAAGCCTTTCGGGCTCCAGTTATGCACTTTTTAAAAATCTCTCGTTAACTTCTATTCACTGACCCTGTTGAGGTATGTTTTCACACCCAATCAACATTCCTCTTCCTCTTCCTCCTCCTCTCCAGCTTCATCCTCAACAGGCGCCTCCTCCTCCTCTTCTGCTTCTTCCGACTCTCCTTTCTCCTCTTCGATATCTTCCGTTTCTCCGACCTCCTCCTCAGCTTTGTCCTCCATTTCTGCTTCCTCCTCCACTTTCTCTTCTGTCTCACCCTCCTCTTGTTCTACGTTTTCCTCAGTCTTTGTTGCCTCCTCCCCCTCTTCTTCTTCTTCTTCTTCTTCCTCCTCCTCCATCCTTCCCTCCTCTTTTTCCTCCACTTCTGCCTCCTCATTTTCAAATTCCTCTTCTACCTTTTCCTCACCTTCACCTTCCTCAGTCTTCGTCTCCTCATTTTCTGCAGCATCCTTGCCTTCCACTTCTTCTTCCTGCTCTTGATCTCCTTCCTGTTGTTGCTCATTCTCTTCCTCCTCTTCTTTAGTCTCCTCTTCCTCCGCTGCATCGTTCACTTCAGTTCGGTCTTCTTCTACTTCCTCTGCATGTTCCTCCTCCTCCTCCTCCTCCTCCTCTGCGTTCTCCTTCTCCTCTTCTTCTTCTTCTTCTTCTTCGCCCTCTCTTTCTCCAGTCTCCTCCTCCTCCTCCTCCTCCTCCTCCTCATCATCTTGGACTCCGTTGTGCTCGCTGTTGTGATTCTCCTCGTCTTCTTTCTCAGTTTCTACGTCGTCCTGCGTACGGTCCTCACCCGCGTCATCACAGGCGCTCATCCTGCCGTTGCTCCTCAGGTGTATGTGGTTGTGGTTGTTGTGCTCCAGGTCCTCCAGGCTGAGTTCGAACTGGAAGCGGTCGTGCTGCAGGTGTCTGTCCGGGGGAGGTGAGGGGGACTGGGGCATGGTGTTCAGATACCACTCCCTGTTCTCCTCCAGCGTGTCCAGCAGCTCCTGGGCGTCTGGGTGCACCAGGTCAGCCCACGTCTCCCACAGCGGGTGGACGATGTAGTCGATGAAACCCACCTGGAAAAGAAAAAGAATCACACCTGACGCCATGACAACAAGGGGAATACGCTGGACTGCTTTCTCGCCCAGAGTTTGATGAGAAGACTGATACCATTCTCATGTTTGTGTGGTAAATATGAAAAGGTATAGCCTGCAGCCAGTTAGCTTAGCATAACTACTGAAAACAGAGGAACAGCTAGCATGGCTTTGTCCAAATGTAACAAAATCTGCCTACCAGCACATCTTAAACTCATACATTAACAGATTATATCTTTGTTCTATCCGTCCAAGTGAAAATTTGACAATTTTTCCTCCAATGACAGAGGATATTGTACTTTGTACACACCGTTAAGCCCCCCCCCCCCCCCCCCCCCCCGAGGCAAACTTGTGATTTGTGATAACAGGCTATACAAATAAAATTGAATTCAATTAAAAATATTGAAATTAACTTTGGGCAGAGCCAGGAAAGCCGTTAACGTTTATTCCCAAACATCTATCATACAGACATCGGAATGGTATCAATCTTCTCATTCAACTCTCGGCAAGAAAGCAAATGAGCTTTTGAAGTATTCAGAAAATCCAACTGGCAGAACATCTCAAAATTTCTTTTCTTTTTTTTTTTTTTAATCTAAGTACAGAATCAGTAACCAGAAGTTTGACAGAGAAAAATGTCACTGTTTAACATCATGGATATCAAAGGAGGCACTGAAGCTGGTGCCAGCTGGATGTTGACACAGTTGTGATACATGCATCCAAAATACAATAACAAAAGTTTTAATGATTGCCAGAATGTATCTTAAGTTATTCCAGGCTTCGTTACTGTGCCAGATTTATGAAAAACAATGTTTTTTCTGCCTCTTTCTCTTGCCACGATGCAAAACAAGAATTAATTGTAATTATTTTGGTGATCCTTTGACTTATATTCTAGCGCCGTCATTCAGGTGAATTCTTTTTCCAATATTTTGGTTTATGACCATCAGTCTCAGCTCTACTTTTAATTTAATTACATACTTTGACTTTTACTTGACATACTATACTATAACTTGTGACATAGTTTTTCAAGATATAATATACTAATATATACAACATACTATATTATGACCTATTTTGTATCACAAACCATCATTTTTTATGACATACTATACAATGACTTTAATATGATATGGTACACTTTGACATTTTTGATAAACTACTTTTACTCTTTTATCACATACTTTTGACTTGTTTGACTTTTTATGACGTACTTTACAATAACTTTTTTTTACTATACTATGACTTTCTTTAGATGCTCAACATGTTTGTGTTGATTTAACTAAAACGGTCGTTTTTTTGAAGATGCAGTTTTATCATAATCAAATTTCCCTCCACGAGTGAAACTTGTGTTTGTCAAACAATGGCCTAAAAAAAAAAAAAGACCATTCACACGTCTAACAGTCTTCACAATAAACTGAAGGGTTCAAGCTTCAAACACAGTTTCCAATCAACCAATTTGTAAAGTGGACGGGAGAGCGAGGTTGAGCGGTACCTGACTCTTCTCCACGGAGGCGGTGTGCTTGTCACACATGGCACTGATCTCCATCCCTCTCTCTCGCTCCTTGTCACCCTGTCGGAAGAACTCCTCCATGATCCTCTCCGTCCACTGCCTGTATAACGGCAGCGCCTTGGTGGGGTTGCTCAGGTCTGCGCAGTGCACCATGTTCCTCAGCACCTGAACGCACACATCGCACAGTGCAGATAACAATGTGTTCAGTAGATTCTCGCTCTGGTGGCCGTGGTCCGCGTGAGCAGCCGTACCGGCAGAGACTGTTACCTGTATCCGTTCTGTGTAGTGGTCCAGGAGCAGCACGCCGGAGCTGGTCACCTTCTTGGTCTCCACCATGGTCTTCAGATCAGCCAGTAGGGTCATGTGTTTGGACATGTCTGTGGCCAACACCTGCGGACAGAGACAGTTAGAAACAAATAGAGAAGAAGCACAAAGGTCCAAACTAATCTCTGACCTTATCTGTCAAATGAAACCAAAAACCAAGGATGAGTGATGTGATGTTATTTGTCTTATATTCTAAGTGGTGCGCCGTGAGATGTGGCGGGAAATGTCCTGACCATATCGATGACGAGCTTGCGAAGGCTCTGGCGTTGTCGCTTGGTGAGGTTCTGGAAGATGTCACAGTGTTCCTGGTGCAGAAGCTTGAAGCCCACAGCGAGGTGGTGGTTCTCCAAAACGGACTCATCGTTATACATGAGGGCCAGCTCAGAGTCTGGGCACAGTGAAGAGAGAGAGAGAGAGAGAGAGAGAGATTATACCTTTTGTCTCTGTCTGTCTGTGTGTGTGTGTGTGTGTGTGTGTGTGTGTGTGTGTGTGCGTGTGTGTGTGTGTGTGTGCACTCACTAGTGTTGATGAGGAACTGATTGGAAACCCCGGGGTGGTCTACATCGTGGATCGCTGCAGCGAACAGAGCAGCGAGGATCTCCAGGTCGGTGAAGACGGCCTGAGAGGAACAAGAAGTCAGAGAAAACTCGATATTCTCGTCTCTTATTTTAAGTTTTTATCCAAAGAAAATATGTTAATTTGTCTGTTTATTTAGTAAGTAAAATCTTGATTTGCAATGTCACTTTGTAGTTGAATCCTGCTTTCTAAGAGGAATCTTTCATTCATAAAGGACTTCCTTTATTCGTCACAAGAGGACTTAAATCATTGTTGCTTGTTCACTTGAATTGAAGGTGTTTGTGAAGGCCGGCCTTGTGTTCCATGCTTGTGTTGTGAGTGGATGCCGCTCTAAAACTCTCTCTTTCATTACAACTTGACATCAGCCAAGGAGACGTAACACAAAGTAATGTAACATTTTTATATCATAATGGTTTTAATACAGTCAAATGCTCTTTGACAACCTGAGTACAGCTTGCAAAAATACAAATAGTATAATAAGTTAGTATATATACATTTTTAATACTTAAATCTTTTTGATTATTATCATCTCTACACATTGCACATATTCTCTATACTTTATACTCTGAGCTTTTGCACATTCCTGCACAAATATCTTAATTTTATTAGCCGTTTTAACAAAGGTCACAAAAACTTAATTTTTTCATCTGAAACTTTGCTGAAATTGCAGTCAGCGTTTTGACCAATACAAAAAAAAATGACCTTTCTGCTCAGGCACTAAACTGGTGACTTGTATCATTTGAAGTCTTTATCTACAAAGCCTTAGCTAATCTAAGACCTTCATATATCAGCGACTGGCTTCCATTTGGAGCATGACATGTGCTATACAAATAAAGTTATTATTATCATAAATTAGATGTAATTAGATTTAGCTTAGTCCATGAAGGGATGTGTGTGTGTGTGTGTGTGTGTGTGTGTGTGTGTGTGTGTGTCAACATACATCAAGAGCAGGTGTGGACAGGAGGACGTGTGTGGACTGGGTGACGTCCGCAGCATGCAGGCTGTTGTGGTACGCTACATTTCCATGGTAATGGTCCTCCAGGGTCATCACATAAGTGACGAAGGTGTCGACCGGGATACGAAACGTCTTCAACAGCTCTCGCTCCTGATGAGGGAGGACATGGAGCCACAACTTCACACACACACACATGTACAAACACGCGCATCACGTACATCAGCAAACCCAACACACACACACCCACACACACACACACTCTCTCAGTTTGTTTACCTGGAAGATGGTGTACATGATGCAGCTTAGAGGCCTGTTGTTGGAGAATTCTGCTAATCTGAATATGTTGAAACTCCATTTGTCCAGATCCTCCAACTCCTGCTCAAACACCACACAGGGACAGACATCATGTTAGAAATGTCCTCTCTAAAACCCACAATTCCAGCACCTTCGTGTATTACTTCAAGTATGAAGTACCCTTTAATAAAGGGGATTCTGGCTTGTATATGGGGTGAGGGATGGTTGGGACTGATAGTGGTGCTCCTCTATAGATTCATTAAATTGACTGTTGTGCACTCAAGAAAATTTCATGTGAATATTTTGTTTACTTGTTTCAAATTCAATAAAAATATCCTTTCGTCAATAACAACATTTTTACAAACTACTACCATTATGGTAACCAGATGGTTTGTTAATGATCTTGTGAATTCTCACAGAAAAAAACACTGGTTCCATCTTCTCTGACATTAATATATCCTGGATGTTTTACTCCTCTGTGATAATAAACTGAACGCCTTTGGGCTTCGGACTGTTTGTGGGACAAAACAATCCCTCTGAATAACTCACCTTGGGATTTAATAGATTGGTTATGGCAGCTTTTCAATATTTCTTTTGACATTTTATAGACCCAACAATTAATCAAGTAAATAGTTGTCAGAGAATTCAATGATGAACGTAATTGTGAGTCACAACCCTAAATTAGTGGAGTGCCAGTGGAATGCCATGGAGTCTGGTACGGACGTTCATGTTCCCCTCAGGATGAATTACCACTTTGGTGATTTAAAAACCAAAAGGCGAACCATCCTTTCCATCCTACTGTGGGCTTTTCAAACATTTGGCGCTACAGACCGGATGGAATTAAACAATGTGGCACCAAGCACAAAATACACACAAAATAAAATAACCAAGAAAATCCCAGCGAACGTTTGAGTACTATGAGCGCATCAACCCTGAAAGTGGCTTAGTGTTCAGATGAAAGTCTTAACACACTAAAAGAACACGCACGTCCCACAGAAAACCTCGCGCTTCAGTCTCAATGAGATACTAAAAGAGCCTCAGCCGTAAATCAGAAAAAGAAGAAAAGTGCAGCAGACAAACTTCCTCCATACTACTGGAAGGGTCAACTAAGACAAGACTGAAATAAAACTACGCAACAAGCAAAGACGCAAATCTACGGAACCCCCCCCGGTCCTGAAAGATTTATCTCGTGTGCACAAGGCACAAAGAATAAATCCATGTTCACGGTCCAAGTCTGAACACGGATTGATTTGTGAATCTTGTTTTGAAGTGAGTCAGAGGAAAAACAGAGAAGACAACGAGACCTTGGCAAGCTCATCCTCGTGGTCCGTGTTGACGCCGAAGCGAGGCATGGAGGAGCTGGAGAGGCTGGAGCTGTGAGACAGTTTCCTCACTCCAGTGATGTGACTCATAGATTTGTCTTTCAGGGTGGGAGACGGGATTTCCACGTCGTTCTGCTTGTCTGCAGATTGATGGACAAAACACATACACACACACACACACACACACATAAGATAGATGTATTGTTTTTATTTGGCATAAATAGGACGTGGACCAGAAAAGACACTGTGGTCCCACTCACCCATGAAGGTGCTGGAGATGTATTCAGACACCTGGTTGCCTGAGCGACTCATCTCTGACAGGTGGGACAGCTCTCTGTTCAGCATCCTCTTAAACTGAGAGCAAAACAGAGATATGAGTTTTAGGGATAACTAAGAGCTAAGATCCAATACAGAACTCTTTTTGGATATGGAACTTGTAATTAAGTCCATAATAATGTGCTGTAGTTTCTATCTTCAACAGATACTGAACGTTTACATATGTATTAGCCTGCTGATACGGTGGTTGGACTGGTTGGTTCAGGGATGTGTTGCAAACCTTGTTGGAGGCCATTTCGCTGACAGAGCGGTGTGTCTGAATGGTCTCCAGCTGGTCCAAGCACCAGTCCAGCTCCTCCAGAGTGTCCAGGGCGAGCTGCTGGTACTGCTGGTCTGATAGAGACGCCCTGGGACTGACGCACACTCCAGCCAGAGGAGACCTCCTGAGGACACAACGGCTCAGTTTGACCTGACCGACACTGCGGTCATCAAGTCATTGTTTTGTAAGTCAGGTCCCAAGACAAGTCACAAGTCAGATCACAAGTCAAGATTGACAAGTCACGAGTCAGGTCACAAGTCAAGACTGACTAGTCACAAGTCAGGTCACAAGTCAAGACTGACAAGTCACAAGTCAAGTCACAAGTCAAGACTGACTAGTCACAAGTCAGATCACAAGTCAAGATTGACAAGTCACGAGTCAGGTCACAAGTCAAGACTGACTAGTCACAAGTCAGGTCACAAGTCAAGACTGACAAGTCACAAGTCAAGTCACAAGTCAAGACTGACTAGTCACAAGTCAGGTCACAAGTCAAGACTGACAAGGCACAAGTCAAGTCACAAGTCAAGACTGACTAGTCACAAGTCAGGTCACAAGTCAAGACTGACAAGTCACAAGTCAGGTCACAAGTCAAGACTGACTAGTCACAAGTCAAGTCCAAAGTCAAGTCCCACGTTAAGTCACAAGTCAAGACTG
Source organism: Cebidichthys violaceus (assembly GCF_023349555.1). Lineage (NCBI taxonomy): Eukaryota > Metazoa > Chordata > Actinopteri > Perciformes > Stichaeidae > Cebidichthys > Cebidichthys violaceus. The sequence goes on from NW_027176594.1 coordinate 1,970,080, forward strand.
ACAAGTCACAAGTCAAGTCCAAAGTCAAGTCCCACGTTAAACCACAAGTCAAGACTGACAAGTCACAAGTCAAGTCACAAGTCAAGACTGACTAGTCACAAGTCAAGTCCAAAGTCAAGTCCCACGTTAAACCACAAGTCAAGACTGACAAGTCACGAGTCAAGACTGACAAGTCACGAGTCAAGTCACAAGTCAAGACAATGAGTCGGTACTGACTTGACTGGTGTTGTGGAGACGTTGGCAAGAATGGTGAAGTTGCTCCGCACTGATCGCAGACTGGCCAACACCTAAATAATAATAACAATAATAACAAATAATCAGAGAAATATACATATCCTAATGGTTGCTTTTAGAAATGACTAAACATGCTAATTTAAGCATTTTTCAACAGGTCAAAACATTGAAACACATGAGACATTTCACACAATGATTTATCTATTACTCACTTGAGCAAAAGGTGTGACGATGAAGTCCTCTCCTGTGTGCCTGAGAGAGTGTTGAAAATAAGAGCGGAAGCAGAGACGATTTTTCAACATATGACTAAAACCATACACACTCTAACCCCCCCCCCTCCCTTAAATCATTAAATCATCGTTTTTGTCTTTCTCCCCGAGGCTCACCCTTCGCTGGCGAGGGACGAGTTACGTGAGACCGTCTTGGGCGACATGTCGTAGTCCGAGTCTGAGCGGTAGAGGAAGGACTCCCGTCTCTGACCCTGGGGAAAGGAGGTGTGCAGGGTGAGGCCTGGACTCTGCGAACCCAGAGGGGTGTGACCTGGTGACACGCCATTCTCTGCTTCGTAACTGCACCATGAGGAGAGGAGGAAAAGTGAGCATCTGGAAAAAGCTTTGTGGGAGGAGTAAATAAAAGGTGTGTGTGTGTGTGTGTGTGTGTGTGTGTGTGTGTGTGTGTGTGTGTGTGTGTGTGTGTGTGTGTGTGTGTGTGTGTGTGTACCCGTCAGTGTCTGCTTGTGTGATGGAGATGCGTGGCGGGATGCGGAGGGGAAGGGTTGTTGGACGCGACACGTTGCTCAGGACCTCAGGTGAGCGCGTGCGATCTCGAGGGCGGAGCCAGCAGGGTACCTGTAGAGTTAGAAGGAAGGGTTAGTGTATGATAGTAGTCACCAGCTGTTTGACGTTTGTGCATGAAGTGTGGTTAAGTTTCTTATAGTTAACAAAATGAACCACAAATCATTCAATACCTTTCAGTGCAGCCAATACTTAACAATTTTGATTTGAATGTATTTTTTACTGTCCTTCTGGGCAGCCATGATGTTTCCAGTCAACAGAAATACAATTACCTTAATTAGTCAGATTGTTTTGGTAATTGGTAATGCTCAAGCAAGTCTTCCTATTGTTCCCAAATGAATGGAAGCCAGGAAACCACATACAAATTCTAAAACACAGTATTATGCTGTCTCGCTTGTTCATATAATTTGTAGTTAAACGGGCAAAAACATGCCAAATCAAAGAGTATTTGGAATGTCATTTCATTTAATGTTCACATGAGGGAGGGGGGGGGGGGGGGGGGGGGGGGGGGTTAATACCGGTCCCATGCAGGTTAATGCACCAATGCTTCGTTTCAATACCTGGAGACTAGATGAGAGTCGTCTGCTCCTCCCTCTGCGTAGCTCAGCCCCAAGTGTGGCTCCGGACGTATAAGATCGACTGTAGCGCGACGACTCCGCCTTCTCCCCAGCACCTGCTATATCGGAGTCTTTACCCTGTGAGACGGGGGGGGGGGGGGGAGAGCAGGCGATGGAGGCGGAGAGACATGAAGTGAGAGAGACAAAAACACACAGAAAAAACATGTTTCTTCATTTTAAATTCAGTAATAAAAATGAAAGTTGGTCCGCGCAGTTGTCATTTATGCACATTCACCAAAACCATGGTTACATATTCAAATACTGATGAGTGAAGACACTGCACAAAAAACGTGTATGTATGTGTGTTTACATGCCTGTGACTGTGTGTGTGTGTGTGTGTGTGTGTGTGTGTCTGGGATAAGGCCTCTACAGACTGAGCTCTTGGAGGCTGATCTGCACTGCAGTACCGTAGCAACAAAACACTGGGGGAATGGTAGCAGTTGCTAGGCAACAGTGCCGTGTTGCTTGCATGCTGTGTTTGATGTCGTCCAGACCCAGATGTGGAAAGATGCTCGCAACCACACACACACACACACGTACAGCACACACACACGCACACACACACACACACACACACATACACAAAGGTATAGGCACTCGCTCCTCATCATAATCAGTGCAGACGGTATTATGTCCTTCAGCACCCCCCCCCCAAAAAAAATAGCTGATTTACATAGAGCCTTCATTTAGCTGGGGCTCATTTACATACAGGACTATGACGGACTGAGTGGTTCACACTGTGCAAATGGAGGCGGGGGAGGACAAAACTGTCCACTCTGACTTCTGAGTGCGTCACAGACCTTGACAACAAGAACAAAGGGAGCCTTGGATAGATGTGTGAAAGTCACGAGGTTGGTGTGTCATAGTAAGAAAACACAAACACACACACACACACACACACACACACACACACACACACACACACACACACAGGCGGTCCAGTGTGACCGGACTGCTCTGCCTTTTATCTACTCTCTATTGGAACAAGAGTTAGCTGATTTTCTGGAGGTTCGTTTGTATTCTCACCTCTTCTCCAGTCACAGACAGCACGCTGCGGCTCTTCTTCATCCTGATTGGCTCGTTCTGGGCCCCAGGGCGGAGCGTTCCGGAACCCAGGCATGCAGAGCAGGTGGAGAGCCAGGACCGGAGAGGTCAAAGGTCACTGCAAGGTCAAAACCGGGGGGGGTCAGACCGGGTCACAACCGGCCCCCATCGGAGCTGACTCGGCCAGCAACCGCCTCGCTCGCGCTCTCTCCCCGCCCCTCCGTCTCCAGGTGGCTGAAACCAGGCGTCAACCTGCCGTTTAAATGCTAAAGGTGCATTTAAATGCCCTCGGAGGTTCCAGGTTCAGTCTGAGGTGGACGGCCCTTCCTTTCGATCTGTTGAATGTCCACCTGCCCCCCCCCCCTATCCCCCCCTCCTCCTTCCCCAAAAAGCCAAAAGGTGGAAGAAAAGAAAAATCTAGTTGTATATTCTCACTCCATGTTAGTGTAAACTACGAGTTTCTGGAAAAAACATGTCCCCCTTCATGTCGTCTTGCTTTGGCCAGACGAGCCAATGGGACGTCACCGCTGATGAAAACCTTTTCCCAAGTTTTCTTAAATGTTTATCCGACTTGGAGAATTGTTCGCATGACATTTCCCAGTCGTAAACCTGATCCCACATGAATGCAACGATCAATAATCCAGATCCAGCCCTGTGGGAGGATTTGCACCCAAGTCTCTCCCGTCTCAGATCAGCTTCCCAATGTCTGACCCGTCGGTCGGGTCCACAGTCTGCATGGGGAGAGGCGTTGGATATGACTGGCTCATCTGAGAGGTCCAGATGTCAAAACTCCTGGTGCGATTGTCCCGGGATCCATCCTCGAATATGTCTCAGCTTGTAGATTCCCCTGTAAGAAAACAGATATGAAGAGTTAACGAGCAAGCTAATTCTCTGTTTTTGTGTCATCTTCCCTGTCGCTGTCCTGCTTTCATTTAATGAATTCATCTGATGAATCATCAAATATGAGAAAATCCTTTCCCCATAGTAACATACTCTTTTAGTAAGCTTGGGAGGTATATTTGGATTGTTTTCCACAATACAAGGATCGTCTACGGAAAGAAACTAATCACAAGTCATTGATTAATATCCAAACAAACGGCTGGTCGACTAATGAAGAGGGGCTGCCCTGACGACACATGTTGGCTATTGTGGCGCTGCAGGAAGTCGTACCTACAGTGTGGCTAATTCTGAGCAGACACTGCAACACCAGAGCTCTCTGATGTTATATAATTACTCAGAGCGGTCCGAGATGACCTAATTCCATCGGATAGGACAGATTCAGCATATCGGAGTGTTTCCGATGGAGCTGGTACACAGACATAGAGTGGCGGAGAGACGACTTTTTTTTTTTTTTTTTTTTTTTTACCAGGGGTCATGGAGAACACACCCACTCAATGAAAAGCACTCTCACACCAGCAGTCTGCACGGATTCACCTTGTGGAGAAGAAAGAAGGGAGAAAAGAAGAAAGAAAAAAAAAAGGCTGCGTGTGGAGAAATCAACAAATGCAGTGACACAGTGACATATATATGCACAGACAATGACAAATTTGAGCACACGCACACACACACACGCACACACACACACACACACACACACACACACACACCATGGCTGCGACCAGTACCACCTCTATAAAGCAGCTTATAAAACCAAGCAGCAATGCATCAATATGCAGCTCAACGACCAGCCTGCTATTCTGTTACAAAACACCCAAATATATATATATATATATATATATATATATATATATATATATATATATATATGTATATATATATACATATATACATACATATAAGACACAATGAAACCATGCACACATGAGGATAGCCCTGCCGTCATGCCTGTCTGCACACGCACTGCAAGAGATATGTGTCAGACGGACACACACACACACACACACATACACACACACACACACACACACACACACACACACACACACACACACACACACACTCTGGCCGCAGCATTTAAGAATAAAAACACACTCACCTTGATCGCCTCAAGATCAATGGCAAGATGGGCCCCGTCTTGCTTTTCACCCGTCTTGTCCTCCCCCCCCCTCTCTTTCCCCGCTCCCTCCGTCTCTCTGCAGACTAGCAGTGTGTCACCACCACGGCGAGAGGAGAAAAAAAAAAGAAAAAGAAAAAAGAAAAACACTCACTCGGCGTCCTCATGAATATCCGCGGCTTCACCAGCCTCCCTCCCTCCCTCCCTCCCTGCCACTCCTCTCCCGCTCCCCTGCCACAGTGGTCTCCCCCAGTCACCCCCCCACCAGCAGCAGCACCACCACCACAGCCGCCTCCGTGGAGAAGCCCATCTCTCCTCCCTCCTCCTCCCTCCACAGTGTGTCCATTAATCCCATACGACAGCCTCCGCTCCTCCTCTCTCCATCGGTACCCCTACCTTTTTGGTACCCTCGCACGCCGACTCTCTGCTTCAATAGCCAGCCGTCATTTCTCTCCACTCCAGCCCGCCACACAGAGCAGATGTTGATTGTAAAATCACAATAAAAGGATTCATGCGTCCTGTTACTCTCTCTTCCCCCTCCTCACGTGCTCTTTTACATTCACTCGATACGTTTCAAACCCCAAAACGGGATTTTGTTTGTTTTTTATCTTGACTATTATAGAATGCGTTCATGGACACTGAGCTGTACCCAAAGCCGCAGAGCGAAGAGCAACAAGCGTTTGTGTTTAGGCAACACCCTCATGAATGTACTCCATTGATGACAAACGAGGCCGCAACTAATGCTTGTTTTATTATCAATTAATCATCCGATTATGGACCCAACAGGGAATCACTTCATTGGGAAAATAAAGTGTCAGAAAATAGTGAAAATGACAATCATTACTTTCCATTGCCCCAGGTGAATTCTTCAAATTGCTTGTTTTTGTTCCAAAGTAAAAGGAAGCAATTCCTGTCATTTGAGGAGCTATAGAACAAGAGAATATTTGACATTTTTGATGCAATAAATGAGCTAAAACGATTAATAAATGACCAAAAATAGCTGCAGATTACTTTTCAGTCCATCGACTGAGTAGTAATTGTTTCTCTACGGACGCTGTTAAACACAACATGTCAGTAGAACAGCATCAGATGACCACAGTTATACCATTCAGAGAGGAAACCTGCTCTTTTGTTCCTGTTCAATGCCAAATTAGTACAACAGTCACACATCGACCTGACCGTGACACTAACAACCACACATTGATCTGAACACACAGACAAACACACCAGAGCAGCTCCGCGTGAAGCCGTGACGCTATTGTGGTTCTGTCTCGGCATTAATAGGTATTATCTAGATTTGATTTATGCCTCGGGCCGGCGCTGATTGTTTTCTATTTACAAAAGTGACTGCACAAAGAAGCTTTGCCTCAACAACAAAACAAAACAAAACAAAAAGTCAAACCCAGCGATTAATTACGACGGAGAGCGGCAGAGCAATTCATTATGCGAGAGAGAGAGAGAGAGAGAGAGGTGGAGAGAGAGAGAGAGAGAGAGAGACAGAGGTGGAGAGAGAGGTGGAGAGAGAGAGAGAGAGAGAGACAGAGGTGGAGAGAGAGAGAGAGAGACAGAGGTGGAGAGAGAGAAAGAGAGAGAGAGGTGGAGAGAGAGAGAGAGAGACAGAGGTGGAGAGAGAGAGGTGGAGAGAGAGAGAGAGAGACAGAGGTGGAGAGAGAGAGAGAGAGCGAGACAGAGGTGGAGAGAGAGAGAGAGAGAGACAGAGGTGGAGAGAGAGAGGTGGAGAGAGAGAGAGAGAGACAGAGGTGGAGAGAGAGAGAGAGAGCGAGACAGAGGTGGAGAGAGAGAGAGAGAGAGACAGAGGTGGAGAGAGAGAGGTGGAGAGAGAGAGAGAGAGAGACAGAGGTGGAGAGAGAGAGAGAGAGAGCGAGAGAGAAAGAGGTGGAGAGAGAGAGAGAGAGAGACAGAGAGACAGCGAGAGAGAGAGAGAGAGAGAGAGAGAGAGAGAGAGAGAGAGAGACAGAGAGAGAGAGAAGGATGGCAGAATATGAGTCAGGATTCACAGCAACTAGAGGAGAAGTCAACAAATGAACAAACAGTTCGTCAGCGACACAAAGGAAGCCTGGTTTATTGTACGAGTTCTACACAAATTCAAAAAAAGAAATAACTACACATGTAAACACACAATAGAACGGATTGCTCTACAAGGACACGCAGCAACAACTTTCATTGTCATTTTGCACACAGACATTCTCTAGTTCCAGCTTAATAAAACACGTTATCGATTCATACATTTGCAAAGCGATGTTGTGCTTTGTGAATACAATGAAACCCAATAGAACAGAATCTCGACAGGTTTACCAGCTATAATGGGTCGTTGAGGTAGATACCAGCGTTGGTATTTGAGAGCGACAACAACGTGATAGTGACATATGAGATGATGTTCATTTTTCTACATGAAGGATCTAAAACAATATCTTGAAACGTGTCGGTGTCTCCGCAGTAAGCAGATATCGGCTGATATTTCCCTCGCTGTAGTTCCTACCACACCAACGATAACTCAAAACACATATTTCTATTATTACATACATTCTGATATTATTTAAGTTCATACCTCCGTTTTTGCATAGTTTGTACAGCATAATGCAAGTGGACTATGACAAGGTTATGTTTCTGTTTGCTATTTTTCTGTCATAAAGTGCTACAATACAGACATTTTATTATTTACGACGGGTATAGTGCAGTTTTCGGTGCATTTGGCCAAAAAGAGTGTTTGAATATTGTTGAGGTTGACCTTCATTGGAACACAAGTCAGACCTGAGAAAGCATCCAGACAAGAGGCCTAGGATCAAGAAAATACATCACCTTCTAGTTAAATCACCACCTCAATAAAAAGATAACTTCATCCACGTTCACCTAATTCATATTCATGCAGGACTTTTGCATTCTTTTCTACGACGTTCGTTATTATGTTGTTATAGGCGTAGCCATAACTGTAATATTCAGAATACATTGCAGGGGACAACTGAGGTTTTGATTAAATCGAACATTCTATTATAAGTCAAGTGAGGAAACTACATCATCCAGGCGTGTGATGTCGTTTATGTCCTCAAACAGACTGGAGGTGGCGCTGTTGACCTCAGTAGGACAACAGACGGGGGCAGATTGTTAGATTAAATAGTGCGTCTGTAAAGTGAAATATGACATCTGGACGTATCTGAGCTCATGTCAAAAGGTTGTAAGCTAATGTCCGTGTTACTCTCATAAGCCTGTGTTTTAAGTGATTCTTTCACAAAAGGTGTGAAGAGAAGGAAGACCTATCCATAATGTAATAAACACACAGCGGCCAACTGTAATGGCATAAAACAATGTGTACCACAGAGCCGGACGACAACATTACTTCAGAGCGTCTGCAGTATAAGATCAGATCGAGGCGAGCCTAAAAGAAAACGTGTTCTGTCCTTATTTGGTTCACTTGGTTGCACCGAAGCAGCTTCAAATTAAAAGTGAAAACATTTAAAAGTGCCTTTGTCTAAAAACTTCATATCCCGTACTCCCTGTTTTCTAAAATGTAAATATCACATGGTGGTTTTACTTTGTCAACTACCAAATAATGTTCACTCCTCTCTTATGAATCGTCTTCTTCCTCTTCCTCTTCCTCTTCCTCCTCCTCCAGTGACTCAGGGACCCACAGACCAGAGTCTACACACCTCTGGAGGTGGTGTTTTCCCTCCTGGAGGGGGAAACAGAACGACACCAGTTCAACACACAGAACAAATCAAATGAACAGATATATATTTAGTGCACAATCAAAGACACCGTCTGGTCCTTCTTCAGATTGTTTTCATTGACTGGAAATACTATTTTAGGGCGATGCTCAGTCACTCACCTCCAGGTCCAGTTTGTTGAAAGCTTCCTGCAGCATCGGAATGTTCTTCTCATCGAAGCCCTTCTGTATTTCCTAGAATATGAAACAGAAATGATCTAAAATGGTCCAATACACATAAAGGGCTGAATTTGACGACCGCATATTGGTGTCTCAGCACTGAAAACTGAGTGAGTTCAGTAGAAAAAACGCTGGAAGATTATCACTTTTACGCAAACCCGACATCCAAAACATCAAATTCATGTTTCAGTACTCAACGAAAAACTGAGTATGTCACTAAGGAGAAGCCGAAAAAAAATGTGTAATCTCCAGGAAAGTAAATAGTGCTCTTTACCTTGCGCACACACAGAGCTCATGCCTGCCTGCTGGAGTCCATTCTGCTGAGCTGCGTGTTGACTTCTCCGATTATCCAAATGGCAACGCGCTTCATATCGATAGACCGAGCAAACACTGACTTCACAGTCTACAAACAACGATTTATTTTTTTTTTGGAAATCTGTGGCAAAAAAAAATAAAATAAATGTAGTCGCTCGCACCGACTACATGACCGTCAAAGTAGACGGACGTTTCAAAATAGCTCACGTCAGGAGAACATTAACGGGAAGAGAACTCTGAAACACACACACACACACACACACCCATTTTCTAAACTGCCGTTTGGAAATGCTCTTCTTCCCCACCAGTGTGTTTGGCCTTCCATAAATAGTTACTTATTCCACATGTAAACAAACACCTGCTGGCCACTGTGAGGACCGTCTCCCTGAAATAACCAGAACTCTGCGTACGCCTACATGCGCGTGCGAGTGGTTTACCTTTGGTAGCGATTTATAGACCTCCACGGGGTCCAAGCCTCCCGGGCCGAGTCTCTCCTGCCCGTCGTCCTCCTCTAGCTCCTTCATCGCGCTCTCCTTGCGAATCTGCGCACAGTTGCGGATCCGCTCCTTCAGCAACTCCAGCTCTCGGTCGAACGCGTCTTGGTACGGCTTGTCTGCAGTCTGACGCGGACCCGAAAAAAAACCAAACACTTAATTGGTCAAATACACCCCAAAAAAAAAAAGACTACACAAAAGACGCAACAGATGTTTGGCTGACTACAGACCTTGATCATTGAAAAGAATTGTCTGAAGCAGCCTCTCGCGTCGACCTTAAGCGTCCGAGCCGAATCCAAGATGAACTGCATGACGATGGCCTGGTGGGCAACCTGCTCCATCAGGGCGTGTTTCTACAAGGACAATGGAGAAGTTACCAGGATTAAGGGCTGATGTTGTTGTTGTTGTTGTTGTTGTTGTTGGTTTTTAACATGCATGCACACTATTCTCCCAGCACTCACCTCATCTATCTCAAAGTCAATACAGATGACCACCAGGCAATTCGCCGTCTCTTCGCACACCAGATGCGGGTTGTCTGAGAGATACTTCTGACTGTCGTCCCAGCGCCGCGTCATACCTGGTGCACAGACAGGCAGGTCCAGCGTGAGGCTACATTCAAACTGAACTCCAGTGGTTGTGGGTTTTTTTTTTTAGCGCGGGAAGTCAAAATATGCTCTGCGGTCACGTTGCCGTGGGAACGCAGTTGTTTGGGGACCTAGAATAAAAAATGGACGTTGTCATATAGACCTTTTTCCAGAAATGGTGAGTCTGTGTTTGACGATCCAGCATTTTTTTTTTTTTAAAGAGCTTATCAATTAGCAGCTTTCTCGATTTGACGACTTACCAAGTCGTAAATATCCCACCGCACAGTAAACACAGCCCCCCACTGGAGGGCACAAAAATATACAATAAAAGCGTTTAATCATAAGGTTTCCATCTATTTATACATTTATCTTTATGTCCATAATAGTTCGGTGTTTAAAGATGACTTGAACTATCAACACCCATCAAGGGGCTGGTGTTGAAAAGTAGCTTCGGCTACACGTGTACAGTACATCGGACACTGCCAACGTTACTCTGTACTTAAAATAAAGATTAATATTGAAGTATCCCACAATGCAACAACAAAAAAAAAGCAATATATAATGTATGCATACTAACAAAGAGCTAACTACAATTATATATATTAAACACACAGAACGGACAATTAAATGGCCAAAAGAAATGAACAAAATATGTTTTTTTTGTGACTTTGCTATTTGTTCCATTGACACACATTCTTCATAGGCTAGAAATGTTGGGGCTGGAGAATACAATACGGGTTTGGGTTAAAACAACAACATGAAAGGTCACATTTGAAAGAAAGGGCCAGTGTGAGGCAGCAGGAAGGCAAAGACAAACACGATCACGTCAAGAATAAAAGCGTACCAAAGTGTTTGATTTCCTTTGCGTACTTCTCCACAAAGGTCTTGTGCTTCTCCACCTTTTCCTCCTGCGTTTCCTCCTTTGTTTCGGGCTTTATGTTGAGCACACTCTAGAAAGCAAGATGAGGACAACAGTTAAATGCGGATACAGCTACCCCCCACTGAATCTTGCAGATCTTGCGACCCCGATGCCACGCCGAACCTTGCTGAAACCTTCTTTGCTGATGCTATCAACATCCCAGGGCAGTTTCTTTCCTTCTCGCCGGTGTTCTTTCATCATTTTCTCAAACGACTTTTCATCCTTCTTCAGTTTTTTCACCTCGTCCCGGACTTTCTTCAGCTCGGCGTCCCCGTCCTCGTCCTCCTCTCCCTGTCTCCGTCCTTCCTCCAGCTCTTCAAGTCGTCCTTGGGCTTCCTCCAACTGTCTCTTGCATTCCAATACGTTGCACTCCAGATCTTCCCCTCTCTGCTGAAACTCAGCCATTCTCTCCAGCCGGGCCTGTTGGGGCAGCCCAGAGTGAGACGAGAGTAAATAAAAAAAAATTAAAAAAAAGAAACATGTGACACAGATGGTGGAAGTTGAACAGAGGATGAAGGGGATCAGGTAATTAGAAGAGGCTAAAAAAAACAAAAACAAAAAAAAAAACAGCAAAATAATTACCCAGAAGCTACATTTTGACTATATTTGATTTAAAAACAACAATGAATCAGTGCCTGGTGTGGGAGAAGGGTCTCAAATATGTTGGGAAATATATGCCTGTTGCTGGGGAATGAAACATGTTGAGGGCGTGAATCAGAATGACTTGTTGAACCTCATTGTGTTATCTTAACTAAATGCAAGGCCACATACATTTGAGGTTCAAAGGGTTTAATATTTCAAACACATCAGCCGGAGTTGTTGTTGTTGTTGTAAGTTTTCCCTACATATATGAGCGAGCTCTGATTCTCCACAGACGTCAGATTTAAGAAATGCTGGAAAATGAAAATAGACAAGGGGAACGGGGGGGGGGGGGGGGGATGCTGGAGACCACAAATCATTTCACTTAACGAGTCACGCGTCAGCTAAGCTCATTATTTACTCAGAACCAGAGCCATACAAACTGAGCTCGACCAATGCATTAGGCAGCCACACTAGCTCCACAATATATATTTATATTTAGTATCAAGCAACTTGTGATTTTATGCCTCATTATTTGATGTCAGCGCAGTTGGATTGGGACCCAAAAAACGGATTTCATTTCTTATTAAAATGAAATGAGACTTTACTGTTGAGGAGTAAACTCGTCAGCGCTGTCTGACCGACGAACTGACGGTGACACCGAACATTTTGGCAAAATAATCTGAACTCAAGGTCCTCTTATTGGCTTTATCCGGAGCTTTCAAGTGCATCCCATGCATCTTCATCAGCGGATAAAGATTTATGGATAATGACGTCCGGTAGATGCAGTGGAAAGCTCTGGAAAGGACTAGTTAGGAATACTTAGTCAATGCAATATGCTTGTAAGTTCTGGAGAATGCTAGTAAGTGGACCGTAACTTATTATTATTAGCAAGAATTAACCTCAAAACATAACTTTGGCATCTCTTCGCTGCATTTCCTTACTTATCAGCCGACATGCATGACATAATATCTATTTAAAATCAACTGATAATATACTTGATTAGTCACACTCTGATTCATTTCTCTTCAAAGAAGCAAAATATAGATATTGTGACAAGTTCTTATAGTTGTGACAGCAAACTAATAGTGACTATTGGATCATTGAGATAGTATGTCAGCACTTTCTTCTCCATCTCCCTCTTTTCATCTTTCTGCAAACCACAGGAAGTCACGTCTACTGTTAAAACTAAAAACAGGGAGTCCTGACGTCACGAGCTCTACTCCACGCGTGCACTACCGCTGACCCGGTGTCTCATTCTGAACAAGCTCGGTGAGTCCACGTACGGGTTGGTCACATCTTCGTCGTCGGACACGTAGATGTGATCCCAGACGCTGTAGTCGATGCCCGCTCCGGCGCTCATCTGTGCAGGCCTCCTTCTAGTCCCTCTTTTCTCCTCGCGCGCTCGGGTGCTCGCGTGCTTTAGTTTCGGTTTCAGTGTCAGCGAAGAGGAAGCAGCAGAGACGGTCAGCTGGGACACAAGGCACCGACGAGGCGGCAGGAAACAAGACGGGAGATCGATAGTTTCCCAATCCGCTTAGCGAGACACAAGCCGTTTACAGGAATCCAATTAACTACGTCATCAGGAAGCGCGGGCTTGGTTTATTTTTAAATAGCCAAAAAACATGAACTAACTCGTAATTGTGACAAATGGATTAATAATATGATAGTAGTGGAGGTTTCTGCTAGTGATGGAGGAAGTACTTAGTCAATGTTTCATATACTTTGTATAGGCTTACTTCTTTTATACAGTCTATGGGTCCACCACTGGGTTTATATAGAATAGTAGGCTACTGCATTATGTAATATAATAAGCATATCATACGTTTATTTATATGTAAAATGTGTAAAAATCAACTAGTAACTATAAGTGTGAAATAAATGTTGTGGGGTAAAAAGTAAACTTATATTTGCTTCAGAAATGTAACTTAGTAGTAGAAGTATAGCATTAAACGCATTCAACAAATGGATGCTGAACAAAATGTATCATTATTTGACATCTTGTAACATTTAGAACATCTGGTATAAACACACATTTCACAATGTGTGAGTCGGGTTGTTTTGTGTGTAAAAGGTCTTCGTGTTTGTCTGTTTTGTGACATCATAGTTTCCTTAAAACAGATTTTTTTTAAAAGATAATTGCAAAATGTTATTTATAATCTTGGGCAGTTAATGTCTCAGAATGTAGAAGAGCATTTAGGGTGATATCTTTAAGAAGTTAAAATGTATTAAAAGTATTCTGGATGGTGAATAATACTTTATATTCAGTTTTTTTTAATGGGTATTTAGTCACCTTGTTATGATGTCACTGCTCAAGTTTATTTGCCCTTTGTTTCACTTTCTACATCCAGTCGTGTGTTGAGGAGTTCCCGGGAGATTTTTAATGTGGGTGTTTGACAAACAAGAAGCAACAAGGGTATGACAAATCACATGTTTTCAAAAGCTGTACACTTATGCAAGCATGAACATTTGCCACCATAAACAGTGAAGCAAGAGCTGGGCAAGAGTTCCAGGATGCCCAGGTGTTTCCTCTGGAAGTGTTTTCTGGTTTTGAGCTGGTGATAACACCATGAACAGGCCCACAATATTCAGTGAGAGCTTGTAAAATAATGTAGGCTGTCATTCCGTTTCAGTTGTACGGTTGTTATACTTTACTGTACACTAGGATGGATGGACCTGCTTTCCAGTCTCATGTTAATACAAAAGTGTATCTGTGACTCATGTCCTCTTTCCTCTTTTCATCCCCTCCCAGTTTCTTCCTCGTAGGAGAGGAGAGGTAGTAATGGAGGTAAGGAAAAGAGTAAGGGTGTAACATTAGCGTTTACTCACTTCACCCTAAACTTGATCTCTGCAGCGAGAGTTCCCCGTAAAAAAGCCCCAGAGATCAAAAAGCAACAAGAGTCCAGCTAGCGATGAAGAATGTCATAAACAGGAAATCTATAATTACGTCTTCCACTTCCATCACTACATTTTGAACTAAGGCAAGGTCAGATTCTTCCATTGGATTACTGGAATGTAAGGCCCATGACGAAATAAGGAAATAAAATGTTTAATATTTAACGTAATGGTCCATACATTTTGTGGTGTGTTAACACTGTCTCCAGGTATTTGCAGCTACTTTAAAAAATACAATAAAATAACAATAGACCAGACTGGGATGCATCTCATTGTACAAAGTGATCATTTATTTATCATTTCTAAAATAAAGGTGGTCAAAGCATTGAGTTTTTGCTCAAATTAATTCCTCTTTTTTTTCCAGTGTCACACACACACACACACACACACACACACACACACACACACACACACACACACATTCAAACAGAAACTGCAACGCTGTGGGTTGTGATGAGGTCGAGCTCAAGCTTTCAGTGGTTTAACACACAGCCGTGAAGTTCAGTGTACGCGTTTTCACACAGTTATATTCTATTTACAACACATCTCTAAATACAGCTATGAAGTCCTTTGCAGTAACACAACCAAAGTACAACAGAGAGAAACAGTAACACAGCATGGTCAACAGCTACGTGGGATGTTTCAGCCACATGTGGCCAAATTAGCACCAAACAATATAACTAGTTCAAATTATGTTTCATTGTTCAAATTTATTTATTTTTGCTAAAAAAAACCTAAAACTTGTTTATTTGCTACTTTAACTTTTGAGTCTGGCATAAATCCATTTACACAATAGCCTGTGTTCATTTAATAATAATAATAATAATAATAATAATAATAATAATAGCTTTATTTATATTATTATTATTATTATTAATAGATATTAATATCTTAAAACTAAACAGTAAATCTGTATACTTTTAGAAAAAAACAACCCTATAATTCTGCATAAAACTAGAGCAGGAATTGGGCCGACAACTTGTTTATGGCAACTGTGATATTTTATGTTCACATACTTTTGAGTGTTTTAGGACAACGCACGCGAATCAACTTGTCTTTAGCAAGCCAGCTATACTTTTCAACAGCAGTCAAAAGTTTAATAAGAACTGTCACTTCTATAAGTAAGAAATGCAACAGAGGACAGTAACGCGCTGAAATGACGGCCATAGCAACACAATCTGCACTTTTACTTCTACTAAAACGTTGCATTTAAATGATCTGAGCTGTTTCCATCTCTCCCTAATACGTGTAACACTGTGTAGCCCTGCGCATTACAGTAAGCGAAGCTTCTGTGAACACAGCAGTTAGGAATAAGGGCGCTTGTTTATCATCTGGGGCATTTCAATGTCATTAGATAGCATCAGTGGAGGAATTACAGGAAACGAAGGAGAGAGTGAGATGTAACAAAGGTCCACACACGTTTCCATACCTTCCCGCAGGCTTACTCTGCAGTGGGCACGGCAGCGTGCCGCGCGTGCAAGCGG
Organism: Cebidichthys violaceus; assembly: GCF_023349555.1. Lineage (NCBI taxonomy): Eukaryota > Metazoa > Chordata > Actinopteri > Perciformes > Stichaeidae > Cebidichthys > Cebidichthys violaceus. The sequence goes on from NW_027176594.1 coordinate 1,985,954, forward strand.
AAAACGTCCTTCAGGTTGTACTGTCCCATTCGATTGTGTTTGTAGCAATAGGAGTATCCGACGAGGCCCAAGGCGACGATCAGAACAACTGCTGCGACTATCACGCCTGTTATGATCCACATGTAGCTTACTGCAGAAAGTTGAGTGAGGGGTGAGGAAATAAAAAGGAACAGAGAATAATCATCAGATCAACACAAAAATACCAAAACAGTGACAATGAACTTCCTTCCATATGTGTGAGAGAATCGCTTCTCGTTTGCTGTGAGAAAGCGACAGCGGAAGCAACACTGTGGCTGCACTCATTTTACAATACCGGACAGTAAAGCTCACCTTGAACATCCACGTCAAACTCCACGGTGACAGTCCCCACGCCGTTGCTGACATAACAGACGTATTTCCCCTCATCCGCAAAAGTTGTAGAGTTGAACGTGAGATTGCTGCCGTTGGAGGTTGAAGTGCTTTCTGACGGGGTCGTCCAGGCGTACGAGGGTCCGGGGTTTCCAACGGCCGAGCAGCTCAGTTGTAGAGGGTTTCCCACCGTGACGGTGACTGGATCCGGATGCGATGACCCCACTAGCTGAGGCTTATCTGTTCATAGATTGAGGATGAAACACGACATGTCGTTACAGTAACGGGAGAACATTTTGTTCTCGGTGCTGATATACCATTCATTGAGTAGAGAAGGGTTGGAAAGTACCCGACTGTTGTACTCTCACTTTCAGTTTCTGCTACTTCTACTCCAAAACAGGATTTGATTGATGTACAAAACATATGATCATCTTACCGTATAATCTTACTGTGATACCTGAACCGTGGTCGTGCCTGACACCCACTGCTGTTACTATTATTAGTCACATTTCTATTTCTACTGCTACCGCTTATATTACCATAATTACTCTATTATATCCACTGCTTCTGTTATTATAAGTAGTCCGCATTTTTCTATTATCATTCTGCTATTATTTTGTGCTATTACTCTTATATGGAGTCATGTTTCTGGTCTCCTGAGAAACATAAGTCCAATATTCCCTCTCCTTTTGGTCTCCACTATCTCCTGTGGAAAATATGTTGCTCTACAGCTGCTAAATCCAGAAAACCAAAAGTAATGAGACGAAAGACACGCTAACGGTCCGTAGAGGTCTGTGGAGTCTGGTGATAAGGATCTATGGTTTTTCACATACAAGTAGTCATGTGATCTATTGCTGATACAAAAGTATTGCTTAGTGCAGTTTTAAGGAGCAGATCAAAATATCTCTTCCATCATTGCAAAAAAAGAATAACATAATAACCAACGGAGTCAAGGTGTGTTGATGTTCTCTTTGTCAGACTCACAGAACACAGTGGTGGTGATGTTTTGTGAGGTCACCACTGGAGGGCGCTCTGGTCCATCAGGTCCCAGTTCTAGCTTCGCTTCACACCAGTACTGGACTCCATCGTCCTCTTTGCTGAGGGTGAAGTTTAAGGAGAAGACGTCAGTCACTGGTTTCTTCTTTGGGTTGTTGATGTTGGACTGTTGTTGATCCAGTGCTGTCTGTCCTCTGTAGAAGGTAACAGTGAGGTTTTCAACAGGAGCCACGTTCTCTACTGTACACTGCAGAGTGTACTGCTGACCCTCAAACATCGGCCCAGTGTGGTCAACAAAGCTGACGGACACATCATCTGGAGGCTCTGTGGAGACAGAGAGACAGACACACATTCAGAAACAACTATCGAAATGCACAAGATGTTTTGTTACTCATTTAGATTACACATGTTTAAATCATATCTTGCAACATTTCTTTATTTAACTTACGGTAGACAGTAACAGGCAGAGTGGTACAACACTGGACAGTCGTATTATTAATGTTAATGTTATAATAGCACAGGGGAGATGTGAGCCACTGAGTCAGTCTGTTAACTGTCCATGAAATCGTGGTTCCGTTCTTCGTCTGGACTCCCTCAGCGCTTTCTATATTATATGAGTCGTTGATGCAATCGTGACACACAGAGCAGCTGGCAAAGGTCGGGTCACCGAACTTCACCACCAGGCTGGATGGAGTGAATACTGGTTTATCTGCACAGTTTTCTTCTGTAACAAAGAAAAGGTGGAGGTTTTAAACAGCTCGATGTGAAATCAACATTCAGATACACCATTAAAGAAATGTAAAATTGTTCATTATGTAGTTGCGTTTTTTCTAATCAAGATATATTTGCATTTCCACATAACTGAATAAATCAATAAGGTGAGAGGTTAAGGTTCATATTATGGTCCGTGGTTATTCTCCTGTGATTACAAGAGTTCAAACTGATTCACTGAACGTCACATTTTCCCTTATAGAGCTGACTGTAGTCTACCAGCAGTGTGTAAGTGAATGAAAGTTAGCCTACTACAAATTCAAATGAGCTTTTTTTTTGGCATCGCCATATTCATAATGTGTACACAGTTGTGCCACAGAATGTACAAAGTTCACAATATTACGTAGAATATTCAGAATGTGAGAAAAGAGAAAACAAATGGTTTGTACATTTCTACACCACTATATCCACAGAGGCTATAAAACGTCTAATATTACAGTACTACACTATTACTACAGTACTACTGTAATTAATGAGGAAAGAAAAACAAAGACTTAAAAATATATATATATATATATATATATATATATATATATATATGACGGAATTTTAATAGGTGGATCTTTTGAGCAACAACTGCCAAGTTTCACTACATCGGATTAAAAAAAGGGCTACAAGTGCTGAGAACATCAAACATAACATTTTCAAAAACATAATACTTGGCTGTGTTTTATCATGATGTAAATACGCCCCATTAAACGACTTAGGGAGGGAGATAAACCGCTTTCTACAAGAGGAAATATTCAGACCGCAACAGACCCAGAAAACATACCACAACTGGAGACATGGAAGTCCCGCAGAAAACTCATCATAGAAATCACCAAAAATATGTGACAGAAAAGCATTATTCCAGTAGGTCTTGCAGGCAAAATGAGATGTCCGGTAGTAACAACAAAAATATGGTTGTGCCTAAAAGCCCAGAGAAGAAGCGACTGAAATTGAAAGTAAAAGCCTTTGACAAAAAATGCTCCACTCCCTTCCTTTCCCTGGGAGAGTAACAGCACACTGTGAGACCCTGTTGTCTCATGCAGCCTGCCAGCTTACTGAAGTGTTTCCAGGCACGTCATTACTAGAAATGGATAAGCAAAATTGAAACCAGTCAGCAGTCGGGGAGGATTTCCGAAGCAGTTTTTGGGGAAATTCCGGTATTGTCAGTAGAGGATGAATGAGTTTCATGACCTTAGGTGAACATAACATGATTCAGCCTGACAGTAGCCATTCCTCACCCACTGAACTAAAGTAAAAATATAAAACACATACTGGTATCTAACCTAACCTGCACACGAGCAGCAGAGCTGAACATTTAGGGGGTTTTTTGGTTTTTGTTTTTGAGGGGCTTTGGTAGAGGAATCCAGAAACATACCCCCCCGTATCTCCTTCCTGAAAGCAGTTCCTCCCTTTGGTCAGTAAAAGTCATGCTCAAGAATCCCCTTTCAAATCCACAGATTGCAGAACTCCCGCTGACCTTTAACCTCTCTCCCACACACACCTCAACTTCCTCCACACATACTCCAGATTTCCAGCTGTTTTCTCATTTTTATCTCCACATATTTGTTATCTTTAGTTGGGTTTTTTTACCTCTCTTCTAGCTCCGCCTCCCCCTCCCCCACCACATGCTTGTAGTGAGTAGAAGGCAGGACCCCATATCAGCGGGCCGGATATTTTAAGGGCACTTGGTGTCATGAAAAAAAAAATCAACCGGAATTAGAAACAATCAGGAAACTGTGGTAAACTGCAGAGAACCAACCAGAACCACTATAAAGGAATAGTGTGGAGCAGTAAATTGTGGTGTTGGCTTGGTTGTTAGTTTCATTTTTATTGTTGTTTTCACACTAAGAATGAAGTTTTAGCGGCAGAGTTTCCACCTGTATTTACAAAGCTAACTGCTGGCACTGATCTGAGTAAAGCAGGCATGGCTACTGCTGCACCTCAGCTGTGGTACAACAGGCAGTTAAAACTGCGTGGTAAACTTCAAAGTCTGTTGTCTGTCATTAGGCTACTCGTCGACCTCATTAAGCGTTTCTCTGCACATTCTTATATAGTCGAAAGCTATTCTCCCCAAAATGTGGGTCAACCTCACGCCAATTGCAACAAATACAAACTCGACGGATGTTGTGCCCCAAATATTTTCTTAATGAGCAGAAAGAAAAAGTCCTACGGAAGGGAAAGTTTTGAAAATTGTCCAGATACGATCCAACCGAAAACGCCTTTCGGCCATATTTTAGTGACCATACAAACCCACATTGTTGTGCATGCTAGATTTTGAACATACTGTAGTTTTTCCTCAGAGCAAAAACACTTATATCAGCGATGAAAAATTGAATATGATGACATCACTGGTCTCTTCAAGTACAGGAAACAGAAACACTGCCCAGCTCTGATTTTAACCCTTTCAAATATGGAATCATTATTTTCAGGTGGAGGACAGCCATTTGAACTTTCTTGATTTCATGATTTTTCCTTGTAAATATTAATACAACATAACACTGTATATACCTCAAAGAGAATCACTCTCGATTGTGTGAGGTCTAGTTCTGTTATTGCCCGACTAAGAGCATGTTCTTTGGCCATGTTCCAGTTCACAGTAATGATATAGTGTGAGCAGGAGACGGTGAGCCTCAACAATTTGACACAGAACATAAACAGAGACAGGCTGAACCAGGACCTGCATATGTTTGACTCCATCATCTCCCTCAGATTCCTGTGAATTACTCCTCTCTGCTTGAAATCACTGCTACATTTACTGAATGTGAATATGTTGCATCTTTCCATATTTTATACATCGCCTGGAAAGCAACACGTTTGATATCATTGACTTTCAATTTAGGCCTAAAGGTAAAATAGCAGTGTTTATGGATGTCTTGAGGTAGCAGAGTTATGACCTTAGGTCTACACAGTGCTTCTTCCCTACATTGAGGAGTTTCCAGTTCTGCAAAGTGAACAGAAGTGAAAGATTCTGTTTTCAAGTTATTGCAGATAAGCTGATGTATTTTGAGAGGAAGTCATGCAAGGGGGGGGGGGGTTTTCACAAGAAGTATGACCAAACTTGACCATCTGGTAAACCAGCACCACCGTCACTACTGCATTTCTCTGAAGTCCTGTACTTCAGTCATAAGTGTTGCATTTAACTCTGACACAGAATCAGCATGATGAAATTTAAAGAAAATATACCAAAAAAAACAACCCGGCTCAGTTATCAGCTTCTTGTTTTCTTGGTATCAACTGAAAATGTCTCTCCCAGCAGTAGAGGAGTTAATATTTTTTAAATAATAATTAACGATGGCTGACAATGACCAACTCAGGTCTACTACAGGTAAGCATTGTTCATTTGATTTAATAAATAATGTATTGATGTATTTATAACAGATTCCACATTCACATTTAAAAAGTTTCATCCTTTAAGTGTTTTTTTTTTCTTTCTTTTCTATCTGGGCTTTTGATCTGCTGCATACAGTTGCCCCCTCTCGAATGCAGACAAATAGAACCACCAGGCAAGCGGGTAGAATAAAGGGAAAAGCCTCACAGGTTGGCAACAGGATGGCAGAACAAACACACCGATCCAAGAGGGGCAGGTGAGCAGGTCAGGAACAATCAAGCAGAGTTACAGCGCTGCCTCTGATTAGACAAATCTGACCACTTCATAGATTATGGTCTTCCATCATCTAGTGGTTAAACATCAGTATTACATTGTGAAAAGTGTTGCTTTGCACCACAACAGGCTGCCTTCTCACAGTCCATTTTGAAAACGGATGTCCACTCTGTGATTTTGAAATATCAAAAATAATCAGAGCAGTAGAAATACCCCCTTAGACGTAATTATACTACAATCTGGAGCCTTAAAAAAATTGAGGAATAAAAAGAGGAACAGAGTACATTAATATCAAGTCAGCAAGAAAATAATCTTGAAAACAATATTAGTGTTTCAGTGATTCACTTCACAGTATTGACTGATCTGAGGGGCAGGCATGACAAACAGTTTGAACTCACCTTGGACATTCCCGTTAAACGACACAGTCCCTTCTTGTAGACAGTAGATGATTAAATGTCAAGCTGGAGCCCAGGGACAGCTAGCATAGCTTAGCATAAAGACTGGAAACAGGTGGAAAAAGCCAGTGGCTCTTTGGTTTGATCAGTTTGAGTTTATTTTATTGAATTTACTGGATGACGTCAAAGTTAGCAATATTCAAATCCTACACACAGTGGCTTTTATTCAATAAAACATCAACTGAATATTACAGCATTACAAACAAACAAAAAACCACATCTATGGCAACAACAAAAAAATGTATTTATGAACCACTTTGTCCACCACTTGGGTCCAGACTGAAAACCCCAACGACTACGGATTTCCATGAAATTATGACATTCATGACCCCAAGAAGATAAACCTTATCATCTCATCTATGATCAAATAGCTGATGATCAAATAGCTGCAAAACCAATGACATTTGCATCCCGACATAAAACAATTGTGCCAATTAACAAATGTTATCATTCTAACCTGCTAAGCTAAGATAGTAAACATGCTAAACGTTGCTACAACTACACTTCAGCATGTTAGCATTGTCATTGCGAGCATGTTAGCATACTGATGTTAGCCGTTAGCTCAAAGCACCACTGTGTCTAAGTGCAGCCACACAGAGCCACTAGCATGGCTGTTGTTTTTAACTGTCTATAAAATATATACAATCAATCTTATCGAATATTACAGTATGATCCATGTATGCATTTACAGAAAAGTAAAAAAAAGCATTCAAACAGGTGTCACTTACAACTAATGCCCCTAGTGGTGAAATATCAGTATTACATTATAAAAAGTAATTTCTTACACAACAGACTAGCTTCTCAATGTATTGATAACTGATTGTATTGATCAGATGTGAGCGATATAGGACATGAATAAATGACCTTTTATTGTCCTTGTTGTTGTTTATTCTTTTGTGGCAAAAAATGTTCCTTGCTATTGTTTTAGAAACAAACCTCTTTCGTTCTTTGGGAATGAACTCAAACCAGAGCGGAGAGTAAAAGCATGAAACACATTATGAACCCGTGAAGCAGCAAGCTGCTGGTACTACAGTTCAGTACGGTTGTTGTGGTGGAGGTTGTAGTTGTGGTTGACGTGGTTGTTGTGGTGGGTGTGGCTGTTGGCGGCAGTCTGGTTGAAGAATCCTCTCTCCGAAAATCTACGGACAAATAGACAGTAGACTTGTGATTTTGCTGAATTTAAATGAGGGACTGACATCAACCGTGTTTCCTTTTTTTTGTATATACTACATGCGTACATATCTACATACTGTATGTACATAACATCAATGCAGCATTCAAACTATTAACAAAAGTTAGCCTTTTATGTCTAACGTACGAATTATCAAGAATATCCACATTTGCAGATCATGATGATGATAACCACAACAACTGCAAGGAGTTGTCGTGGTTATCATCATCATTCGAGAGTCGAATCAGACGTTTAGGTAAAGAAAGAAGGAACAGAACTCACCTTGAACATCCACGTCAAACTCCACGGTGACATTCCCAATGCCGTTGCTGACATAACAGACGTATTTCCCCTCATCCGCAAAAGTTGTAGAGTTGAACGTGAGATTGCTGCCGTTGGAGGTTGAAGTGCTTTCTGACGGGGTCGTCCAGGCGTACGAGGGTCCGGGGTTTCCAACGGCCGAGCAGCTCAGTTGTAGAGGGTTTCCCACCGTGACGTTGACTGGATCCGGATGCGATGACCCCACTAGCTGAGGCTTATCTGTTCATAGATTGAGGATGAAACACGACATGTCGTTACAGTAACGGGAGAACATTTTGTTCTCGGTGCTGATATACCATTCATTGAGTAGAGAACTGAGCCAAGCAGCTCAGTTCCAGAGGGTCCCCTATTACTACAATGTTTGGACCAATATGTGGAAACACAAGCCGAGGTCCATCTGTGTGTTGATTTAGGAGGAAGAGACAGAGAAAAATACAACATATGCAATTAATGCAAAAAGTGTACATGTACAAACCATGCAGCAACCTCCAGTTCTGCAAAGTGCAGTCAACGTGGAAGTGCCTTAAACTTGCATTCTCTCTACTGACCAGCAGGGGGCGACTCCTCTGGTTGCAAAAAAGTCAGATTGTATAGAAGTCTATGAGAAAATGACTCTACGTCTCACTTTGATTTATTACCTCAGTAAACATTGTGAACATGAGCTTATGGTCTCAATCTCTAGTTTCAAGACTTGCAGGGTATGCTTTAGGGCGGGGCTACCATGTGATTGACAGGTTGCTACCAGAGCTGTGACGTCACGACGACTATGTCGACTACTTCTCATATACAGTCTATTGTAAAAACTTAAAATACATAAATAAACAGATGGTGATCGAATAGTTTGACATGTTTTGGACAGGCACTTATTGATTTTGTTTCAGAGCGTTAGTTGAGAGGCAGGCTAGCTGTTTCTCCCTGTTTTTAGTCTTTAAGCTAAGCTAAGCTAAGCTAACCTGCTGCTGACTGTAGCTTGGATACAGAGTGATATCTTCCCATTTAACTATTGGAAAGAAAGCAAAGGAGTGAATTTCGTAAAAAGTTGAACTTTTCCTTTTAATTAACTCTTTAAAAAGGCGACCAATAACGTTAACTTTAACGTGTTTGTTTTTCACATGATAGCAAGGTTTCGATACATGCTCAATGTTAAATTTGGGGTGTGTTGATGTTCTCTTTGTCAGACTCACAGAACACAGTGGTGGTGATGTTTTGTGACGTCACCACTGGAGGGCGCTCTGGTCCATCAGGTCCCAGTTCTAGCTTCGCTTCACACCAGTACTGGACTCCATCGTCCTCTTTGCTGAGGGTGATGTTTAAGGAGAAGACGTCAGTCACTGGTTTCTTCTTTGGGTTGTTGATGTTGGACTGTTGTTGATCCAGTGCTGTCCGTCCTCTGTAGAAGGTAACAGTGAGGTTTTCAACAGGAGCCACGTTCTCTACTGTACACTGCAGAGTGTACTGCTGACCCTCAAACATCGGCCCAGTGTGGTCAACAAAGCTGATGGACACATCATCTGGAGGCTCTGTGGAGACAGAGAGACAGACACACATTCAGAAACAACTATCGAAATGCACAAGATGTTTTGTTACTCATTTAGATTACACATGTTTAAATCATATCTTGCAACATTTCTTTATTTAACTTACGGTAGACAGTAACAGGCAGAATGGTACAACACTGGACAGTCGTATTATTAATGTTAATGTTATAATTGCACATGGGAGATGTGAGCCACTGAGTCAGTCTGTTAACTGTCCATGAAATCGTGGTTCCGTTCTTCGTCTGGACTCCCTCAGCGCTTTCTATATTATATAAGTTGTTGATGCAATCGTGACACACAGAGCAGCTGGCAAAGGTCGGGTCACCGAACTTCACCACCAGGCTGGATGGAGTGAATACTGGTTTATCTGCACAGTTTTCTTCTGTAACAAAGAAAAGGTGGAGGTTTTAAACAGCTCGATGTGAAATCAACATTCAGATACTTTTAAAGCATTTTCCATAAAAAAAACCCAACAACTTTCATACACTCTAATATTAGATGATGGAGTTATGTTTTAGCCTATATGCCTTGACGGTAGTTATATAAAATTCACAATGAGCAATTTTAAAATAATCGAGAATTCTCGAGTCACGAGAATAAATAAACATAAGGACTAAAAAAAAGTATGAAAACCAATGATTAAGACTTAAAGGCAACAAATGACTAACTAACTAACTAACACTAACAATAAAAATAATAATTATAATAACTTCATTTGACCAGCAAGAACAAAAATACGACGTGCTTAAATAAAACACAAAATGATGAATGTCCAAAGGAATCATAAGTCAAATGTGATTTAATCATAAAGGCACTGGATAGAAAATGATAAAACATTAGAAAACACTAGAAAACACTTTCATATTCAAGTACGTCCTGAAATGAAAAGGTGCTTCTGAGTGTGCATGACCAAAATTCAACAATAAAAGTCTTTTTCTTTTTTTAAACAACCACTACAGATCATCATAGGAAACCACAATCTAGTTTCTGAAGAGAAAACTCTTCACTTACCACAACTGGACACATAGAAGCTGCGCAGGAAACTCATCGAAGAAACAACCAAAAGAATAAAACGGAAAAACATTATTCCAAGTTATTTATTTTTTTTGTCAGACAAAAAAAATAATAACCGTCCCAACATAAAACCCAAAGGAGAGTGAATGAGTCCGCTCTGTTTTTATGGGTGTTCTATTGCAGCTGAACAATGCTGGCAGCGCAGCCTGTTTTTGCGCCACACATCCCCTCCGTTTCTTTCTTATACAGTCTTCACAGTCTTATGAAAGTGAAAGTGTGGCATTGTACAGGTCTCCAGAGGTGGTCCAGATTCATACATCCCCTTCTCCAGACACCAGAGTCATTTCAAAGGGACTTTACACAATCGGAGTGCTGCCTCTATCATCTATACTCTACTGACTGCTCCGACTCATCTCATTGAACCCAATAAAGAAACACAATTCGTTTAAAAGACCCACATTTATTAAGTTTAAATGAGTTAGAAATCAGTGCAGTCACCTATTCAAGGAAAAACACATTGATATAATCAAGAAATCATAACACAAACTGGAAAATATATTTTTTTCCACATTAGAGAAATAATCCACAAAATACAAATCTATACCTACAACTAGAATAAAGAAAGTAAACATGTTTCTATTGTGTTTAATGGTTTGAGTCCTACAAGCAGAACTCTATTCTCTTCCACTGTAACCTACTGAGGAGGCGACAGAAGTCTAAAAAGAGTTTACCTCCACTGAACTAGTAACCAGCAAGTCACCCCACTCTGGACCTACTGATCCAGCCCACCATATCTGCAGCCCTGTAGAACTGAAAGTTGGGTACTTCAGGTAGACAATAGAGGAAGTTTTGTGCTTATATAATTAATGTGGAAAGAGTTCGGAGTGCAGAGCTGAAAGCGAACATTCCTCAACTTCCCGGTGATCGTTATCGCTCAGTTTCCTGAGAGCCCTCCCATGAATACTGGGCACGTTATTGTACAAGTCCACAAGTCTCTCATTTATTCTTCATCAGTGCTTGTACCCTACCAACTACATTATTATGTATTCTTTTTCTTCTTCAAACTTGGTTTTTGCTCAGTAAAGAGCAGCAGGGCGACACCATCTGAATAGAAAGAAGGGTCATGGAGATTGACTTCACCTTACTCCATAAGCGTTACTGTACACCAGAGGTTAAAACCATCTGAACCGCTAAACTAGGCTTCCTGACTACAAAAACAAACTCTGCAGACATTAGCAACCAAACGTCCTGTTGCCATTTTATCTCCAAGGGAGATAGCAGTATGAAAGTGGACTTATATGACAAATTCCACCCTTCACTTTTTACTGTTTGCAAAGTGATGTCATTCCAATTTCAATGTGTTCAACCTCGTTTTCTCTGTGCAAGCAGAGGCAAGAAAGAAGACAAAGTTTTAGTTTTTTGACATATTATTGTCATCATAGTGTCTTCTCCCACTCACTTCTCCCCCCCCCCATTCATTAAGGAAAGTTGGAAAGTCTCTTCATGTGTTTGGGGGATAACCTTCAACATCAAAAGGCTTTATTTGGGGAGTTTTCCTGTTCTGAAGCGAGGGTCCTGGGACAGAAGATGTCGTATGCTGTAAAGACTGTAACGTTTTCCGATTTGTGATTTTGGGCGGCACAAATAATTTCAATTGAACATCATTTTGAGAAATACAGCATTTCTTTTCGGTGTGATCGGCTTAATCTTTAAAAAACATGAAGCTATCCAGGTTCTGTGTGCGTGTAGGAACACATTGATTAGTGGTGGAATCAGCTGCGATTCAAAAAGGGCACAAGCTAAAATGTTAGCTAGAGCACCGGCAAGTGTGTTTCTACGCTCCACACAGGGCAGCAAACAGCCCCAGTTTGGCTCAAAGAAACCGTCTAATGAATCCAGCAGATATAAATTATTGGCAAAAGGCAGATCAGCTGCACCTAAGGGACTCTGTGCATGAAGAGGAGGATGGAAATCAATGACAATGCACAATCTCGGTGGAGTCCAACACGCACCGAGATCAAACGTTGTGCACTTCTTCTGCATCCTTGCAGTAAACAGCTGGAAGATGCATCACCGGTACACTTTGTCCTCGCTCATTTGCGACTCATGCATGAGCTTGTGGGAGTCCTGCTGGATTCTCAAATTTAACTTCAATACGCAAGCGGCAATCATTTGTAAAATCATGACCCTATGACCCTCCAATCAGCCAGAGGCTACTTTACTGGCATTCGTTTTCTCGGGGGGGGGGGGGTCTGAGCAGTGTGTGAACAGAACAAACATGAACACGGACAAGTATAAGTCAAGAATGTAATGTAATGCACTTTTATTAATAATTTAAAATGTTATTTAGCATACAAAAAATAAAAGGAACAAAAACTTTTTGTCTTAGAATTACTTTTTAATTATTTAAATTCTGAGAAAAAGTTTGACAACAAAACAAAATGTACAGAGAAAAAATGTAAAAAGAAATCCTCGTTCTGTAAAACCAGAAGTGAAATCTGTCAAAGAACCTGATGACATGAAACATTCTGTAAAATCACATTATTTAGGCTTGTAACAACTTTTTACTCAACTTAAGCCTTTCATCAAGTACAGAACGTGTGATGCCAGATACGGTCCGACCTTCACGGAATGCAGTAGTTCCAGTGGCGTTCGTTGGGCAACACCTGACTGAGCCGCAGGCAGCAGCTGATGGTGGGCTCATAGAACACCTGACCCGGATCCTCCACCTTCTCTTTCGTGTCCGGGCTCGTCTGGCGCACAGAGCGGGCGAACAGCGAGGGTTTAGAAGCTTTAAACATCGTTTTCTTCGTCACACAGCCCATGTCTATGAGCGCCTGTGGAGGAGACAATGAGGGGAATGTATTAAAAAAAATATTTCAAAAGGTAGATTTGAACTATGTAAATCACTTATGAATAAAAATCCACCGGAGACGAGTTCATCAGCTGATATGAAACAACCTAGCGTACCGTGGACCGTCACGCGATCCCGTTTACCTGCATCAGGTCGAGCACCGCCATCGGCTGCAACACGTCTTTGTAATGCTCCACCAGGGTCTGCTGCGTGAGTCCGGGTCGGAACATGACGTGGTACATGATGGCCTCCAGCATGCCCTTACACACCTGCCGGTTCAGATTGCCGTCAACCATGCGCCACGGCCGGCTGATGAAGCTCACATTTTCCCTGTGTGGATCAGAGGGGAAAAGAGATGACAAGACAAGAAAAAGGGACACGCCTCTTTAACTGCGGTTAGATGATCGCTCTGCACTCACTCATGATCGACACCGGCTGGTGTTGTTGGCAGAGGGCACGCTTCTTCCTCCCTTTCAGCGTTTACACTGCTCGTTCGGACTCTACGATCTTTCTTTTCTTCCCGTCTTCCCTCAGTTTCCGCCGTCTCCTGCTCTCTGTCCTCTTCGGGCTGCATCGGCTTTCCTCCCTCTTCCTCCAAGTTGGACGATTTGTCTCCGCTCCCCTCACCTGGCTGCTCCTCCAGCTGTTCCAGCTGTTCTTCCTCGTTCGGTCCCTCTTTCGTCGCGTCACTCGACATTCCCCCCGAGTCCCGTCTGTCCTCGCCTTCTCGTTCGGCCACAGCCGCTTTCTTCGCGGGCGGCTCCTCGGTCTCCTGTCGGATCTTTAGCCTGGGTCTCTTGCGCATGAAGGGGATGTTGTGGACATTCTCCAAAAACGGGTGTCTCTCGGACGAGAAGCGGGACTGGGACCACTGCTTGGAGTTCACAGTCAGCAGCCACGGATCAGCGTGCCTCATGAGCACCCAACGGACGCCCAAACCCCCGACTTTTATCACCTGGCCATCTTCTTGTAACTCCTGGAGCAAAAAGGGAAAAATACAGATCAGGCAAAAGAAACTAGGAAAACCAATTGTTTGCCAAACCCCTCACCTAATGTCATTTCTGGTTTTGGAGTGAGCTGTCCCTGCGTTATACAGGCGTTTACCTTCAAGTACTGCTGCAGGCTCCTGGTGCATCCCAACCACGGCTCCACCAGGTGTACGTGGTTCTGGTAGAGGTCCCGTATGTCCAAGCCATTCTCACCAGCATCATTTAAGCTCCTCCTGAGCTGATGGCATGCTTTGATGTCCTGAGGAGTGTATCCTCTCTGCTGAATCAAACGCTCGTCACACTCCTTCACATTGGTCGCAGAGCGCGAGGAGGGGGAGCGGGTGAAGTAGGTGAGGACGAAGGGCAGCAGGGACGGACCGCATTTAGTTAAGTCCAGCGGCGGGGAGCCTAAGAATGAAGGAAGAAAAGTAAATCAAGAGTTATTTTCTGCAGATGAAGCGGTGTGTGTGTGTGTGTGTGTGTGTGTGTGTGTGTGTGTGTGTGTGTGTGTGTGTGTGTGTGTGTGTCTCACATGCGTTGATACTTACTCTCTGTACTGAACAGGTGGTGAGCGGGTGTGTCTCGCAGCCGCAAGCTGATAATACACGACTCCACCACGATGTTATCACTGGTGTTGAGGTTACGGATTTTGACTAGAAACAAAGCAAAATCTGCATTATATGAATCTGAATAGGGCTCCAGCTGACTGTTATTTTCTTTTACCGACTAATCTACCTTTAATTTTTCACACAAAAATGTTAATTTTATGACATAAAAACAGACAATCTTCACATTTAAGGAGCTAAAAAAAAAAAAAAAAAAGAGATTGTTTGGCATTTTTGCTCGAAAAATGAATTATTGCTTTAATCAAAGAAATAAAATCTTGGACTAAAATTCTACCTACTCTTCAACCAATTCATTGCTTGATTTAATATGTTTAACATCTGCTATTGTCTTTTTCTAAAAACGTCAAGCGTATTGAGACACTTTAAATTACATTAAGAAACACTTTTAAGCATATTTAATTTAATTATTGTTTAATACGTTTCATTTCTTTAGCTGCGGTCCGTGTGAGAAATAGAAAACTAAACATTTGTACCGTTTCACAAAAAGTCATCGTTGCTTCATTACTTTTCTACTTTGTTAAATCCAGTGCAAAGTGATTCAACAGATGCTGCTAATAAAATAAACTTTACTTTTCTGCCATCCAGAGTGAGAAAAAACATGTGCACTATACATTTTTAAGTAAAGTATAAAACGTAAACTCTACCTATGCCAGGACAGCAGTATCCGCGCATCATCAGGTAGTTGGTGTGAGACGCCTGATGCGCCTTCACTTCTAATTTCTTCCTCCCGTCACACTCCTCCCCATCGTCATCGTCATCGTCCTCGTCTTCCAGAGCGGCCATACTGCAAAACAAAAAGGTTTTCCTCAACATCATTATCTCTTTAACAGTGTTAACAACTTGTGTTAACAACAGTGACTCACTTTGTCATTTGTGGCGCTCTTTTTCCTGTTACACCGGACAAACTACAAGAACATGCAGCGATGGTTGCACACGGATTTGGACTCACCTCTTGACTACATCGTTGTCCACCAGGTTGCTGTCCACCACCACCATCTGTTTCGGTATGGACAAGTAGACACTCAGCAGTCCCAGAGACATCAGGCTGAGAGACACCAAACAGGCTCCACCCGGAGAGTCGATGGAGAACCGCAGCATCTCCGACACATCTGGAGGCTCCTCCTCTTTGAGCGGACGATTGTCGGTCTGCTGCTCTCCGCTCGGCTGATCTTCAACAGAACCAGCGGTGAGGTCATCTTCTGGGTTTGTCCGTTGGTCCGCTTTGCTCGCCGTCTCAGTTGTCTCGTCGCTCACCTCCATCAACTTCTCCTCTCCTTCCGTGTTACTGTGGTCGTTCTCTCCTTCCTTTGTGGAGGCACCGTTTGCCGTGTCCGGTTGTACCTCTGGTTCGCTCACCGGTCTTCGTCCGTCTTCCTTCCTTTGTCTTTTTTTCTTCTCCGACCCCGCTCTTCTCTCCATCACTTCCTCGCCGCTCTCTGACCGGTTCTCGGTTTCGTGGTAGAACTCGACAACGGGTTTGCCGTCTCCCGTCCCGTTGTTGATCAGATTCCTCAAGAAGCGGAAGGAATCGGTGCACAGCAAGTGAGGAAAGCGCCACGAGAAACACCTGCCAGGAAGGAGAGGGAGAGGCGTGGTCAATGAGCTTTACAATCAAACAGTAAGATAGCGTGGCAATGATTTCAATATTAAGACTTTAGACGGTTTTAGATGGTTTAGGTTGGTTTAAGATGGTTTAGATTGGTTTAAGATGGTTTTAGATGGTTTAAGGTGGTTTAGGTTGGTTTAAGATGGTTTTAGATGGTTTTAAATGGTTTAAGATGGTTTAGATTGGTTTAAGATGGTTTTAGATGGTTTAAGATGGTTTTAGATGGTTTAAGATGGTCGTCTCACCACCAATATTCAGAGGAAACTAAACTCAGGAGTGACATCAGTAGCTTTTTGTTTGTGTTTCCATCACATCTTAAGAACAGCAATGTTATTTATTTTTTTACATGCCAAAGACAAAACAGGTGGGAAAATAATGCATGAATAAATAAATATTAAAATAAATAAAAATATTATAAATAGAACTAAAAAATAAAAATTAAATGGAAAAATGTAAAATTAAAAAATAAATGGGTAATTTAAATAGGAATGTAGCGGAACTAATACATATAAAATAAAGAATGTTTAATATTTAATATTCTTTATTATTAATTTAATATTATTTTGGAACATTTAATGACATTTTACGACACATTTTAGCCAGGTATGTTTTGTAAAAGAAATGACGTACACTAGTACAAGTAATCTGAGTATTCGCAGTAACCTCTGTGTACCTGTAGTAGGACTGGGACAGCTGGTAGGACATGGGCAGGATGGGCAGCGCTCGGTTCTTCTTGGGCCCAAACGGCTGATTGATACGCCGGCGGTTGACCAGACCCCTCTTCCTGCATTGTATGAACACTTGGCACAGCAGCTCCTGGTTATACTTACTGTACATGTGGAAGGTCTAAGAAAGAGGACAGGTGGTTAATCAGAGGGTTGAGTGTGTTTTCTATCTAACAGTGTCTGACGAAAGGAGAGTGAGAACAGAGACAAACGGATCACTTTAAAAAGCAGCTCAAGACTCTTATTTATTTCTATTCAATGGTGGTTTCACACTCATTAAGTCTATGAGAAGCACTTTGTAGTGCTGTGCTCATGAAATGTGCTCCACAGTTTATTTGTTAGACCTAACTTTAAGCCTAAATATAATTTAAACGGGTGAGTTAAATAAAAAAAAAATCACCAAATTTGACAAAAAACTGGAGTAGAATCGCTAACCGCACCTTTAACGAACAAGAGGAGGTAAATGAAAGATGGCCGTACCTGAAAGGATCTGGACGACTTCATCTGACAGTTGGTCATGGCCAGAGTGCTCTGGATCAAGTTGTGCAACACTATGGCGTGAATGTCATCTGAGCTGCAATGGACAACAAAACGATCAATCAACTACAACCATATTCAAAATGTATTAAGTAGAAGAAAATCAAATTGAATCCTCACCAGTTGAGAGTGTCTTTCCACGACACCTGCTTTCTGCTCTCTATTGCCGAGACCTTGAACCTGTAACACACAGATACGCCGTTACGTCACATCCTGCACTCGGCTTTCTTCGTTTTCCTCGAGTCAGCGCATCGAAACCTCCCCCTCTTCCTACCGAGAGAAGAGCTGGCGTTTTGTGTCCGGCATGACCACGTCACGAGTGCTCAGGAGAACGGCGCTGAACTTCTGTCGGAGCAGCCTGGCGTACTCAGAGAACGACTTACCACAGTCCTGAAACGACGGAAACATTATGTAGGGAACAGCAACAAGTTAACTTAAAAAAAAAATATCAACAAAACAAAAACAACGCACATCTGGACTGTTTGGATCAGTGGGTTTCTTCGACTCCAACAGCTTCATCAGAGGTTTGTCCTGGTAAACCTCAGCCAGGCAGATCCTGCAACACACAGCCGATGAATCAAACTGCAGGTTTAATGAATGAGTGTTTCCTCTATTAGTACCGACCTGTAGTTCAGAAGCGTCTGAGGGTTTTTCAGGATGTATCGGGTGCGACGGCCGACGGCGACGGATGTTTTATCCATCGATATCTCAAACTCTGCGTGGAGCAGGTCTCTCACCACGCAGTAAGGTACGTACGGCCTCTTTAACTGAAACACATGGACGAAACATTGAAACGAGTACAAACAGCTGATCCTGGCTCTTAAGCGAGTCGTTAAATCCTAAAAAGTTACACCATTGTTGAACGTTCAAAACATCTGTAATGGTTTAACTGTTCATGTCAGAATTCTTTCAAATATTTTTCAGGAAGCTGCAGATTCAGCTGATAATTCTCTGTGGGTTCATCATTATGAGTGACACATTTTTTTATATTATTATTATAAAAATATAGTTTTTTTTTTTTTAGACATTTAAAGCTAAATAAACCATTTAAAGTAATAAACGTATCAGCTGAAAAATCACAAAGTCACAAAGCTGTAAACTAGGCTGATGAAAACGTGATGTTTTGGACATGAATGGTTTTTACAGGGCAGCAACTTGTCCAATATTCAACAAAATAAAAAATTGCCAAAATGGGGGAAACAGAAAAACTAAAATTTTTGTAGCAAATATAAAAAAATTCTTGCAATTTAACAATCTTGTGACCCCTCAGAATTATCTTGGGAGGAAAGGAATCAGGAAAAATAATGTTTGCTATTGCCATTTTTAAACTACAGGATAACTTTACCTCTACAAATTATTCAAATACAACAAGAGGGAGTGGCCTATTTGCTCATGAGCAGCAGACAAAGGCCTATGCAATGGGTAAAGAGGCCGTTAACAAGGAGGAACTATTTAGTTTGAAGCGGTCTCAAGACAAAAAGCAAACACTACTTCAGGCGTTAGTGTGTGCGTACTTTGCTGTTGAGCAGGTGTGTGGCCACACTGCAGAGCATCATCAGTGAGTCCTCCTGTAGAGACCAGTAGACTCTCTGTCTGGTCATCATTTTTAAGGCTCGGTGGTCGGCCTCGTCGTGGGCAGGGGTGCGTTTCTTGGGCTCTTTGGGCAAACAAAAAAAATACAGACAATCAGACCGGCACACTCTCTGTAAGCTGTCCGTGTTCAGTCCATTCCTAATGCTCATACTGTACCCTTCTTCTTCTTGCGTGAGGCCTTGACGACCTCCTTTTTGCTTCTCTTCCTCTTCTGTTTCTTTCCTCCGACCACCCGCTGGTTTCTGGAAGCAGGCTCAACATCCACCTGGATAGAAAACAAGCGTCGTACTGTTTGTAGCCTGAACTCTGTCACCAACAGCTGAGTCTGAACTAGACGTAGGAATCAGTCAAGCGTGTCGATCTCACATACCCACACCGTTTTGAGACGGGGCATTTCTATTATTCTGTCCATCCCACTCATGAGGTTTATTCAACACAAACTACAACCTCCAAAATAATCACATAGGATCAACACCTCTAGAACACGTTCAACAATAATGGAACATTATAACCGTCGTGTGGGATCTTTTACGGGACAGTTGTATTAGACTATGTGTAGCTAATACACTGGCAACTAGGTGTATATGAGGATAACGCAACAATAATACAATGGAACCAATTGAGCTCATACCACCACAGTTTCTGTTATCAGCGGCCTCTTGGCGGTCACGTAACGAGGTGTAGCAGTTCCTCCTGTTACACAGAGACGCGTAGAAAGCATTTTATTGATTATTGTAACACAGGGCTGTGAAAGCTAAGTCACGATTTAACACAAGACGTCTTTAAAAGTGCTTTAGTTTCAAGCAGTGACTCACCAGCTTTAAGTGCAATCCTGAGAGCATTTTTAGTCAAGAGGCTCTTCAGTCTGATTTTATTCTCCTTCGCCGCCAAACCACTCGGGGCCTGAAAAAAAAAAAAAAACACAAACATGAGGCCATGTTTAATATTCTGGAGTCTGCCACTTCATGCACATACACACCGTTGCGTACCGTTTTGACAGCGAGAAGGTGATTGGTCCACAGCCAGTTGCGTTTAAGATGAGCAAAGAATTCAGAGTCCAGACCGCCGGCTCCTTTACCGTCTCCTGGTATCGACCAGTCGTCACACGCTTCACGACAGCCCCTGTGTGTGTGTGTGTGTGTGTGTGTGTGTGTGTGTGTGTGAGTACAGACACAATTACACATCAATGCGACACACTGGTGATGACACGCTGCTCCAACATGTTCTTTTTTTTGTGTTTCGAAGTTTGTCAACGTGTTTTGCTTCATGTTGTCACGGTAACGTCACTATTATGATCTCCGCCAGGAGAGACTTGTCGTGTGAGGGAGTTTGTGTGTGCATCTCTGAGTCTGTCCACGGATAATCTCGCACACGGCTGCAGCAAACTGCACGATATTTTTGGGTGCTCTGTCACGTCTGCATGCTGGCGCTCAGCCGTGACAGAGCCTGATTTTAAAAATACTACGTTTGGTTTATCCATTATACACCATTAATACTGCATAGATCCAGTGTATTTTTCTTAATCTTCCCCTTACTGTTTATTTTACACTATTTGATTTGTCTAATTCTATTTCAGCTTATATCTTATTTTACTCTTTTTAAAATCCTATTTATGCGTCTTATTATATTTCCTTGTGTTTGTTTTACATCTTTTCTTCTGTAAATCACGTTGAATTGCCGTGTTGTTATAAGCCGCGACACAAATAAACCTGCTTCGTCTTACAGAGACTCCACTTACTTTAGCAGGTATGCCAATCCCACAAACACGTTGCGTTCGTGCACAAAGGAAGGAGCCGTTTCTTCATCTGCGTTTCTCTTACTGCGGATTACCCCTAAAAAATGCAAACAAAGAGAGATGGGTCCATCTTATCAATTGAAAATCATCTTTTTCCATGTGGTTGCCAGTGCTGTGAGAGATTCTGCTTTTTATGTGCGCGTGTGTGCATGTACCCAGGGGTGTATTGAGGCAGACACACATCAGGTCAAACCAGTAGTTTTCGACGTCTTCCACCTTGTTAAATGTGTACCGGCGCCTCTCAAATGGTTTGTCGGGCGACTCGGTGACCAGCCAGTAGTGAGGCTCAGCGCTGGTGGTGTCGACTATGGCGGCATTGCGCCTCAGGTACACAAACACCTGGATTAGAGCAGATGTGGAGGAAGAAAATATGACGCACGTGAAAAGAGAATTTACCTCATTTTGATCAATAGATTTGATTTTTTTTTTTGAAATCTCAGTTTCTGTGTACCTGGTCTTTCTCCTTGAACTTCTCCACAGGACCAAACTGCAGCAGACCCATGTAGACCAACTTCTGCAGGTTCTCATGAAAAGAGAAGATGTATCTCCTGATGTAGAGAACACACAAATACTCCATTTAGAATGAACAGTCACGATGCTTTACAGAGAAAGCAGAGGGAGAGGGAGAGAGAGAGGGAGAGAGAGAGAGAGAGAGAGAGAGAGAGAGAGAGAGAGAGAGAGAGAGAGAGAGAGAGAGAGAGAGAGCGAGAGAGAGAGAGCGAGCGAGAGAGAGTCACCGTTTGTAAAGCAGCTGTCTCTTCATTCTGGCGGGCAGCGCTCTAATAAGATGGTGTTGCTTCACAGGATCGTTGAGATATTCCTCCAGTCCATCCACCTGTGGACACAAAGCAGCAGATGTGTTCTTATGTTCCGCATGTTTCTGTCTTCATAAGCTGTACATTCAGTTTATTCGGTCCAGCTATTACTTTGTCCACCCCGTTTATATCAAGAGTACACTAAATATTAGAA
This sequence comes from Cebidichthys violaceus, assembly GCF_023349555.1. NCBI lineage: Eukaryota > Metazoa > Chordata > Actinopteri > Perciformes > Stichaeidae > Cebidichthys > Cebidichthys violaceus. The sequence goes on from NW_027176594.1 coordinate 2,007,851, forward strand.
TCGCCTCCCGAGTACAAATCAATGCAATTCATCAACAACACAAACTATATGAGCAAAAAAACAATCACTGAGTTCAATCAACACCCAACACATTTATTTATAGAAACGTAGACAGATGTCGCAGCGATGATAATAATTCACCTGATTATTTATGGTTATTTTAATGTTTTTCCTGCTCTAAACTTATCGTTATTGTATCTTCCTTCAAAAATTAATTTTCTGTCGTCTGTCCTCTAAAAGCATTCTTTAAAAAAAAGAAAAAGAAAGAAATACGGTTTGTTTTCTCACCTGATAATTGATCTGAATGACTTGAATGAAGATGGAGAGAGGAAGGCAGAGGAGCAGGTCTCCCACCATCGCCCAGCCGCTGGTGAACTCCTTGTGTAATCGGACAGGAGGCATGAATTTCTTCCAGGAGTCTTCGTCGGCGTACACTGTCAGAGACGGGGAGAATGAGGCGGTTCGATCACAGTCCTGCCCTAAAAGAGAAACTCTTGTCCACATAACTAATAATATGCGTAATGTGCAGTCTCACCTTTCAAGTCAGACAGAGAGTTTGCAGGTGTTGCTTTATCCTTCACATCATCCTCGTCATCACCCGATGATAACGTCACAGCCAAGTTAGACTTTGTAGAATCTGCCGTTTGTCGGTCCGCAGAGCCAGAGGCGGCTTTTCCAGACGGCCGCGTTCGTCCGCTTTTGCTCGTGGACTCTTTTGGATGTTTGGCGTCGGGATCAGAGCACCTTACGTCTGCTGGCGTTTGAGCGATGGACTGGAAGTCAGCGGAGTCGTGTCGGTCCGGATGGCCGTAAATCAGGTACCAGAGGAAGTTATGAACAAGACGCAGACGATGCATCTTAGGCTGGAAGCCAAAGGTCTTCCCCAAACCCCGAACTAAAAAAAAAAGCAGAGGTAGAGAGAAGATAAAGAACAAAACGATGAACAGTTGACAAAGATTTAGAAGGAAACTGGAATCTGATCTTGAGTATATCATTTCAGTGCATATACAGGGCAGGAAATTCTCCTCTGGTGTCTAAAAAAACATATTAACAGGAAAGAGACAGTGTCTGTTGTTGAGATTGTGTTCCCTCTGCAACATTAAATATAAACTATTTCTTAAAGTCATTGTTTTATGTGATGGACTGACTGCTCTGGCCTTTGTGCCCTCAAAGGATTGACAACACCAAACAACCAAAGGCTAAGTGGCCTTGCCTCTAAAATGATGAAACTCCAAGCCTTGCATAAATATTCAGTCTAAAAGACACTTAAGTAGAGCAGCAAAGTGGGTGAAGTCGCAGGATCGAAAAGTATTTTTCCCCAACTGTGAATTCAAAATCAAAAGTTCTCTCTTTAACTGGCCCCTGAAATGAACTGGACCCAGAAGAATAGACCTCCAGACCCCATCCCGACCGAAGCGTCTCCTCCCATTTCGCTGCTCTTCTAACACGCCGTGAAACAGAACCTGTTGTGGGCTTGAACTCGTCGGATTGTCTCTTCTCTCTCTTTTGGTCTTTAGACGTGCCGTCGCTCGCGTCCTCGGACCCTTTGGCTTGTTCTCTGGCTTTCTCTTCAGCGTGCTGCAGCCTGAGGGACAAAGACCAGAGGGGACGGAGGGAGACACGGCTGAACAGAGGCTCATGAAACAGGACACAAGACCGGGTCGAGTAGGCAGAACATTTAGACTGAGAAACTGACAAAATCCAAGTACAGTCAAAGGAATCGCACAGTGGGAGAGCAGCGGGAAAACACACATTCCTCAACGAAGCATTTGTTTTGAGCTCACCGTAAAGCCGAGTAAGAGCTGGAGATTTTGAAGCGGGCCTGTTCAATGACTCGGCTCACTATGTCATCGTTGGGCAGAATGGACGGATGAACGACCATCTCAAGCTGCAAAAAGAACATCAGACAGAGAGAGGAGGTGTAAGTGGTACATTTGTTATATACGAGTGTGCTTTTGTGCTGAAGAAGAAACTGCCTTAAAGGCTTCTCTTACATGTATTCTTATTGCTGGTTTTCTTTTTCTGAATGAGCCAAACACCAACTGGGTCAGACATGAGTGCCAAACTATTCCTTTAACAGCTTAAAAAACTAAAATTGACTCAAACTGTCATTTAATAAAGATCCAAAAGAGGCCTTCACTATAAAGTATGTAATGTCGGTAGTTGTATTTAGGCAGGGGATGCAATTAAAAAGAGAAAACAGCTGCCAAATGACAACAAGCTAGAAAATATAACTAACCGTCGAGGTGCGATGAGTACTTTTACCTTCTTGGTGATCCCGTCCTGTACGATGGTGGTCTTGTACACCTTCAGTAAGCCTTCTCGAGACAGATTGTCCACGAGACGTAAAATAGTCTTCCTGCAACACTTAGTGTTCATTCCATCCTGCTTCTCTTCGTCATTGATGATCCTCTGCAGCCTGGAGAAAGACAGCGCGTTGACATTCATCTCCCCTCTTACTGGGCAATAAAATGCTTTGAAATTAAAAGGGGATAGTTCAGATGTATTGGAGTGGGGTTGTGTGAGGTGGTTATCCACAGTCAGGGTGTTGCCTACAGTAGATGGCGGTCAGCACGCCCTCAGTTTGGAGAGAGACAGACAAGAGTATCAGCACAGAAGAAACAGTTCTTCTACCTCGCAGAATACACAAGTGTCTGGTCTGGTGCCATCTACTGTAGATAATACACCGACTATGGATAAGTACCTCATACAACCCCCCCAACAAAATCCAAACTCTGGGTTTAAATGATAGCATTTAAGTCAAACTGACGGGAAAAGCCCCTCGATGATCCTGAAGCTGCGGACCGCCTCGATGATCAGGTTCCTCCTCCTCAGCAGGCGGTACGTCTCATGAGACCTCGCCACGGACCTCCTGGATTTCTTCCGAGCCTGCGGGAAGAGGGTCCGACTGTTAACTTCTAACACTGCTGACCTCAAACTGCTGGAAGAGAACAGTGAGAAAAGCAATCCATCACACTGACCCGCGGCTTGCAAACATCTTTAACGACCACAATGTTGTTGTCCACCGGGATACCGGCTGCAATCACCTCCTCACCCTCAGGTAAAGGGCTGGCAGGACTGGAGATGGAGTCTTCCACCTTAACTCCAGCTTGTTCTAAAAAAAAAAATATAAAAAATAAAGAGAATTAAATAAAGAGAAAAAAAACACACATATAACATACATCCATCATTTAAAAATACTTTAATTCTGAATAAATAACACTAACAAACACCGCTCAGTCCAGTAAGGTGGAGACATTTGTATTTTGAGATTTGTTCTGTAAAAATTGGAATCGACCAAGAAAATTGCAAAAAGTGAATCTCTAGTCTAAGTGTCAAACAAAATCAGTCATCATTAGCTTAAGATTTGCTCATTTTTTAGCAGCATTGTTTCTGACTGTGGACAGCGAGACAGAAGACTAAGTGAAGTGCGACTGTTGCCGGACTGTAGATGAAGTGAAGCGTGTTCAGGATCAATTCTGCACACTACCTGCTCTGGGAGTGGACTCTGAGTCCGGGGTCGTACTGGCCGTGCATTCGCTGCCGGCTGGAGTTTCATCTGAGTGACGACAGAAAATAAAGAAGTGGGATGAAGAGCTCTAGCTGCCCATTCAACAAATACTTTGGTTCTCACGGGTCGCAGTCAGGATGTGAATTTCGGCGTTCCTTGTATTTGTCTGTTGTGAAAGGTAAACTGAGTACTCACATTTAACCGGTGGAATTTGCACGATGGAGATCTCGGTTTGTGTCTGATTCGTCTTCACACTGCTTTTCCCTCCTGCCGTCTTTTTTTGAGCTCCTGACTTTCCTCCTGCTTCGCCTCCCTCTCCATCCAAGCCTTCATCCGCTCTCTCCACCTCTCCATCGCCACAGTTCCGCCCGGCTTCCTCCGCATCCTCGTTTCCTCCTCCTCCTCCTGCTGCTGCTTTCTGAATCTTCTTTGCCGCGCGGGGCTTGCCGTTTTCTGCCGCCGTCTTAGCCTTAGAGGCCGACGGCGTTTTAGGGGCGGGCGGCTCGGCGCCCGACGTCTGCGGCGCAGAGTAAAGGAGCTTCTTCCGTTCCTGCTCTTTAGCAACCAGCTGGAGTTGATTACTCACACCGACACACCTGTCAGGGGAAGCGAGCGGAACAACAGTATTTGATACGATGCGGCGTTAAATATTAGACTTTAGAAATCTGCACTTGTTGATAGATAAACACACGTGTGGCTGATGAATCTTGTGGTCCTCTGCCGACCCGCGTCTACCATGAAACCCTGCAGGGTGAAACACATCACATGCATTCAAAACAAGCTCAGTTTTATGGTTTATTTTGAGGCTGGACTGGACCACATTATAGAGTGTTTCCCTTAATGTGTCCACCTCCTCTATGGAGAAGACTCAACATAGAATACAATCCAGCGTGGTAAATTACAGGTCGCATATTAGCATCAGCAGCCTTATCTAAGCCTAACATGTTTCTGTTGCACGTCTGCGGCCAATAACTCGCCACAAAGACAAGTTAGGAAAGAAAAGCAAACACCATTTTCTGCCCAAAACGAAACAGATCTACGAGCGTCTGAGGCCAAAACAATCTTCCGTTGATTGGATCGTGTCTGGTGCTCATCGCAGCGGCTCACAGAGGACGGGCTTTCCTTTGCGGCGGTGGACCGCTGGTGCAGGTCACATGGGCGGGAAGCCCAAAAACACATCCGACAATTGAGAGTCGGCTTCCAACATGATTGCATTCGCAAGCTAACTTCCTGTTATGTAAGATTTCTTTTTACAATATCTCAAACTGCACATTAAGTACTCTTACAGACTTTAAACAGAAGAAGTAATACATACAAAAAAATACTATTTTTGGTTGGCAGCAATTGATTTAAAAAAAACCTCTCTATATAAGAAACATTGTATTAACAATGTAGGTCTTACCTTAATCACACCGTCCCTCTCCAGCCTTCGGCAAATCATACGAGCTTCCAGCTTACCGACATTCATTCTTATCCCGATATCACGCTGGGTGATTCCCTTTGTACCGCAGGACAACACTGCATTACAACAACCAAAAATGCAAAGGGATTTTTAAAGAATTAATAGAAACAATAGATTTGAGGGTAAAGTGCTGACAGAGGTTGATCACTGCTGAAGACAGTAATGACATCATGAAAGGAGAATGTCCTCAATAAATCACCAGTGTGAGTACATTTTCTCATCAGTAGCCTTGTTTATTAGATCATTTGTCTGCCTGTTTTATAAAGAAAAATAGTGCATTGAATGACTTTAAGTTGGTAGTTAATTCCCATCTGCTCACATGTGGTGTGTAAAGCATTTTGCGTGAAAAAGTTCCTCGATACCGAAGGTCCTTGTGCATTATTCTGTGCATAGGAGAATGAAATAGCTCTCTGTGTGTGTATTTAACCCTCTGCAGCCTTCATGCGAGGCTTTCGATTAATTCAGACTGTTGGAAACTGCCGTCATGATCTAAAAGCGACTTGGTTGCTGACTCCGACATGAGACCGCCATGTTAAATTGAAACCACGGTACTCCAACCTACCGATGTGATAGGCCTGTGACAGGACGTCCTTCTCCATGATGCGCCCCTCTGAAGGGAGAGCTCTGTTGTTGTAATCTTCGTCCTCGTCGTCATCGTCGTCATCCTCAGTGACACCCTTCCTGGTGTACGGCTTCAAGAGCCTCAAACAGCGCACCAGCACTTTATTCCCTGGAGAACAAAAGTGAAAGGATGCAGAGCATTTGTGGATTTCAAACTCTCGACTTCATTTTGCCGTTTTAAGACGAATCGTTAAAAGCTGAATCCAATACATCAAAAGTATTTAAGGCAATAAAAAGAAGCAGCAACTCTGTAAATGGAACACAAAAATGCAATTTCTCACCTGGGAATCAACTTTATATCTGATATTGTGATGGCGTTCTGTATATATATGTCTATTGTTATCAAACAGATGTGTGCAATGAACACATGCACTACCATGTTGTGCTCAGACGTTCTGGTGATTCAGTTACCTTTTTTGTTGGTGCAGGGCCCGGCGTCGGGATCCAAGTCCTCCAGAGGGTACTGACAGTACTCAACCAACTTGGCAGATCGCATGTATTGAAACACACGCTTAAAGCTACGGTCATTCACGCTCTGCGAGAGAACACACACACACACACAGTTATTACCGCAGAGAGACACAAACACACACACACACACACACACACACACACACACACACACACACACACACACACACACACACACACACACACACACGGACGCTCGCAGAGAGATACTCACAGAAAGGTGTTCTTTGAGAGTCAGCAAAGTGGCGAACTGACCGGGCGACTGCAGGAGGATGTCGGACACGTACTCCATCAGTATGTCGTACTTCGTCCTCCTGAAAGAGCAGAGAGGGTTAGGGGGAGAAACAAAGATGGGGGGGGGGAGGCGACAGATTAAAGGAGCTCCTAAATCTTAATGCCACATTTGTAGTGGCACAAAGTTTTGTTCCCTCTTAATATTTTCAGTATTGCAAAGACTTGAGTCGCACGTCTATGGCGGAGAAAAAAATGCTTTCAACTGATGACAAGCCCACTGTTTTGTTTTTTTTCCCCTCGTGTGAACTTAAATGATACTTGCGCTGAATGAAAGCTTGTTTCTTTTACAGGTTTGTGAACCTCATGGCGGCACTAGACAAAAAGCCAGGGATCATCATGCTTCATCCTCTGGGAACCATGAATCCATAAATCCATCTTGTAATTGTTGTGCTAACTCAGTTTGGCTCAAAGCAGCGGACTGACCATCAGGCAGACATTACCATAGCTAGTGCTAAAAAGTATTTAGGGTTGACACCGAGCCAGAGACTTCACCTAAGACACATTAGAGAGATTACAAGAGGGAGAGAGAGAGAGAACTCCACACACAGACCATAAACAGACCTGTTCACATGGAAGCGTTTGAGCAGCAGAAGAATGGAGTGCTGCTGTTGTCCCGTATTCACTCGTGTGACGTGAGACTGCATGGTGATGAGTCCGTGTTTGACAAGAGCCTTCCTCATGTAGTGCAACTTGCGGGCATCGATCCTGTCGGAAAACACAACGCTGGCCGTTAGCACGGTGAACGTCTTGTTAAGCCTCAGCGACGCTGCGCTAAAGGAGAGTCTCCTACTTGAAAGCGCATCCGTGCAGATCCCTCTGTAGCTCTCCCTGAAATCGAGCTCGGCCCACTCGCTCCAACACACAGAAAGAGTCGTCGTTCAGCTTCAGATCAGGATCGCTGTCGACGCCAATCAGGATCCTGAACCGCAGCGCCTGAGACGCCACGACGACGAGCTTTCGGCCATATCTGAGGAGGGGGGGGGATGAGACAAATGTACAGTTCCACTAAAATGTAATTAACTTGTGTCGAACACGTCTGTATACTCTAACTCTACAAACCTTTCCAAAGCCTCCTGCAGGTTGAGTAAGGGGGCGAGGGACTTGGAGCGGACTTGCTGAGTGACATCCGTCCGCTCCTTGAAGAGCGCACACGAGCCCTGGATCCCATCCTTGTTCTCTACAGTAATATGGATCGGGTAGACCTCTTTCCGCGGCTCAGAGAACTTCTGTGTCGTTTCAATGCCCGTTTCTGGGTCGATGCCTTTAAACCTGAAGAAACGCGCACGTGCACGGAAACACAACATCTGCATCAGGGCATTACAACTCTGAAAGAACGCCTCAGGTGGAACATGCATATCCTGCAAAGTGCTTACTGTCTTTCTTAAACTGAATTGGAACTCTCGAATTAAGGGAAGTACTATATATACACAATATATAAAAACTCTCATGTACACTCAGCTGCCTCTCAGTTGCTGAGAAGTGGTTGTGGTCAATTACATGAGGGTGGACAAAATAATAGAAACACCTCTAAGTACAATTCAAGAGCAGCACAAAGTGCAGTCTACAAATGACCATTAACATGAACTAACATTATAACTTTCATTGGAGGTCTGATTTGTTGCAGGGCTGTTGTATTAGACTCATAAACTGACAACTGAGAGTGTTTCTATGGAAGGAAATAGTCTGACTGTCATGTTTACAGTGTGGTCTGTGAATAACCAGGACACTGAATGAGGTAAATATCATATACCGTTAATTAGTTGTGTGTTTGAGCCTTTCATGACACACGCAGAACGATGAACTCACCTGTCAAACAGCACCACGTCGTCTCTCTCCTTCGGGAGTTGATAGAACTTCAGGTCGCTGTTGCTGAGGAGTGACTTCCAGAGGAACTCCTTGGTGCAGTCGTCGAGCTTGAGGGGGAAAGCAGGCTTTAAATCGCCCAGTCGTATCCACAGAGAGTGAACGGTGATTCCGTCCAGTCCCTCCAAAGCCACTTCATCCGCAACTATGCTTAACGGCTCCATAGTATGCTCACCACGCACACCACCACCGCCGACTGGGCTGAAGCTGTCAGTAAGCTAACATGCTAGCTTAACAATAGCTAACTAGCAGCTCGTGCTCGTGTGCTCGTTCCGGGTTCATCAAATTATTCACCGGGTGTTAATAAAAATAAATTAAATTAAATGATTCGCGTGCTGAAGTTCTCTCGGGTCAGCCGACTGTGTTGATTTATTTATATATTGAAACAAACTTGTGTACAAAAAAAATGCCTCCTCCAAATTTGTTTTCATCTAGCGCGTAACTGCGTACGTGATGACGTCATATTTCAACTTTGAACTCACGTTGACTTTACGTTCTTACAGAAGAATACAAATTAGAATCCACAAGGTGGAGTCCAAGTACAGAAGTTTGTGAATTGTCTACCATGGACGCATTTTTAAGGGTTTATTTTATGGTTTTGAACAGATTAATATTGTCACACACACATTTTATTAAAAAAAATATTGCTTTTACTGTACAATTACGGCTGAAAATGTATATTACCAATTAACTACCAACACCTGTGTTAACTTCTCCAGTGTCTACTTGATATTCTGAGCACATTGGTAGAAAGATTTTAAAATAAATGATGCGATTAGGTCAGAAAATATGATGCATTATTATAGATTAAACAACAGTATAATGAAGTGGTTAAAATAAGATCAAACGTTAAAGTTGCTCTCATGATTTAAATCCATTTTGTTGCTAAAAATTCTATACTTTTAATTAATTCAAATTTTGAATGCAGAAACTTTACATGCAATGGAGTCTTTCTATGTGTGCTCTGTGTCATTTGAATACTTCTTCCACCACTGCCAGTACACAATAAGTGTACTATCTTAACCTTGTACTTTAGCCCATCAAATTATCTTACTATTAATTTAAATATATATTTTAAAACTATCCTAACCTCATAATTAACCACATAGAATTATAGTATTATTTATATTATTATTATAATCTTATTTTGTAATTGCACTACAATGTCCTATTACATCAATATTACTTGGTAATTTTTTTATATTTATTGTATAATAACAGTGCTATTAAAGTAACAGTCTTTGGTTTAAAAGGTTGCATCTTTTCTTAAAGTTTCAGCATACTGCACATCGTTAGGAAAAAACAACAAATCAGTCAAACCTGAGAGTTTATCGAAAAATAAAAGGAATTAATTAAATGAAATCCCAACTCAAGATCCACTTACTTGCTTTTTCCAAAGATTTCAACTGTATCACATGGTGTCAGTGATGGGGTTTGGACTCTATTGACATGATGAAGTGGCGGTTGTGGACAAGAACCATCTCGAGGACAACTGAGCTAAGTCCGCAGATGAAGATAATGTATTACTGGTGAAAGCTCCAGAAAAAGAGTACTAAGTGGCCCTTAAGTTGGGATTGTTTTGTTTGAATAACAAAATATATTTTTTAATGACATATAGGTTCACATCTGCACGCATCTTGTAATTAGATTACATTAAAAGTCCTGCCTTCAAAGTTTTTCTTAAAAAGTATAACAATGTTAACGAAATATGTTGAAAGTATCAAAAGTAAAACTCATTACATTAAAAATAAAGAATTAACATTTTGCATTTTTGTCACAAGTAAATGTAATTTGTCAATTTATAGCCTATGTACTTCATATACATTGTTTAAATAATCTACAATTTATCATAAACTTATGTTTGTTTTAAAGAAATCTTTATCTGCAAAGTAACTGCTGTCAATTTAATGTAATAGAGTAAAATCTGAATCTGAATCGTAGTGAAGTAGAATGTAGCAGCATAGAAATACTTCAGTACAAGAACCTCTAAACTGTACTTAAACACAGTTCTTGAGTATTTATAGCATGGTGGAAAATCCGTCCTCCTTCAACAGCACAGTGAAGAAATAGGCTTCTTTCAATTGAAGACATGTCGCAGTAAAAGCACAGATGTAAATAATAAAATGAATGATGGCTGAATTCCATTTAGCTGCTTCGGTTTCAAGGTCCTGGTGTTGTGCATGTTGGCAAACTTAAATAGACCGGAGTCGTCGTTAACGTTATTAGTAACACCTGTGCTTCAACAATGAAAAGTCCAAATATCTGCAGTGGAAACGACCTGCGGACGGTTTAAAAAAAAAAAGACACGTGTTATTATTAAAGCAAGAAAAGTACGCGAATAAAAGGAAAATGAAGTGAGCACAGATCAAAGAAAAGGAGATGAATGATTTATTTAACATCTTTATTATGAAGTACCTTTTTAAAAGAAATGTACAAGTGGAACCAGCACAGTGACATCTTGGCGTTTACCTTCGAAAAAACAGAAACACCATGGACATGTGGTGCGGGTCTGAAGACATATATGAAATGATAATGTACATATTTACAGCAGAGGATCTATCAGAACAGAAGTGAGCAAGCATGACTGCAGCTAATAATACAACGGGACCGACTGGAAATAAAAACTTTTAACAATAAAAGCATGGATTGGTTCAATAAAGATATTTTCGAAAGAGAACATGATAAAGGCACTGTGTTTCACACAAACCGACAACACGACAGACGCGGTCGTTTGTTTTGTCCATCGAATCATAAATCACAAGAAACAACTCTTTAACAAATGTCGTCATTCAACTGTCCCTGGGCGTTCTAACGAAACGGATAAAATATATCAGAGGGCCGTAGCAGTTCGCACATAAACATGAAAACAAAATAGATAATTCAACTCATCAGGAAAACATTCCTTATAAAGAACATGCTTGGTGATTATTAAAATTACACTTTTTTTTTTTATTATTATAAACAAATACATATCTAGATTTTAAATTTCATATTGAAGGCATAATGGGTTGAAGTGAGGACAAATATGTTTTGTTTTTTTTCCGATCCTATGTTTCCCTTTCTGGGCCGAAGCCCAGGACAAATTGTATTTGACATTCCTGCAAGACGTACACAGTAGGACCTCTTTGTTTGATGAACACATTCAATGAACTACCGGCATAGAGAACACAAAACACTCAGTCGACAGCTTGAGATCCGTACTGAAGACTCGACATGATTACAGGACCAGAGACGGGGTTTTCCTTTGAGGACATAGCGGGTAAAGGTTGTTGTTGTTTTTTTTTTTTTTTTTTTTTTTTTAAAAAGTCAGATTACATTCAGCTTCCATAGCTGGTGTGCGATAAGTGCACTCTCTGCACGGCGCTCCGTCACCTCCTCCACTGCAGTACTGTGCTGATGTGAGAGGTTCGAAGGAATAGTTTTGACATTTTGGGAAAAATAATTTAAAATTTCTTGCCTTCTCATGTGAAGCTACAGTCAGCAGCCGCTTAGCTTAGCTTAGCTTAGCATAAAGACCGGAAACGGAGGGAAACGCCTGGCTCTGTCCAAAACAACAGAACAAAAGCCTACGAGCACCTCTGAGGCTCAACTAGTTAACAGGTTGTGTTTAGTTGGATTTACAGCTGAGAATTGATCAAATAACACACCGAAAAAACAACTAGTAGCTATTTTGGTCAGGTTCTAAAATATGCAGATTCATCCTATGTGACAGTAAACCGCCTATCTTGATTTTGAACTATTGGTCGGACAAAAAACAAGTGATTTTTTAAAAATAATATGTGATGTGAAGACATTTTATAGACCAATAGATTAATCACGAAAAATATTTTTGCAGATTAATCAGTAATAAAAGCACTAAGCCAAAGCTAGCCGTTATTTCCAGTCTTTATGCTAAGCTAACCAACTGCAGCCCGTAGCTCTTAAATTTGCCAAACAGACACGAAAGTGGCGTTTCATTTTCTCACCCCGACTCTCGGCGAGAAAAGGAAAATAATTGCTCAATTGTCAAACCGTTCTTTTAAGATGAGCTGCAGATGTTTTAGCTCAGTGTTGAGCTGCGACGTCTGACGTCTGGGAATCTGCAAGAGGGAGAAGATTCCCCATCTGCTCGTGATTTCAGAACACGCCTGACGCTCGCGGACTTGGACAGAAACGACGCATGAAGGCGTACGGGGACGCACGGTACGCTCTTTGGCTGAGTTCAGGCGGACACGACACGGGCTTTCTTCACACTCGCTTCAGATCAAGCGTTCTAGATAGTAATGGCACTGGCCGGGCGGGCGGGCAGGCACCTAGACTGAGTACAGAGATACATACACAGTGGAGCAGAGACACACAGATGAGGCGACAGTGTGGCCCGTTCAAAACAACAGATACTGTGGTCGAAGGTGGCACACCGGAAGTGTGCGCTGCTCTTTTTCATGACAATTGTTGCGGGTGAAAAAAAAAAGAAGCCTAAAATTATTAAAAATTAAAAAAAAAAAAAAAAAAAAAGCATCGCGCAGGAAAACAGAAGTACACACTCGCAGGTTAACAGTACAGAAGTGAGGTGCAAGGATGTATTATAGAGATGGAAAAACAAACAAAATGGCTGCCCTGAAATCACTAATGAACTAGCTTCAAAACATACACAATAATACAACATTAAGTTGAGATATAACGAAATACGGCTGCATTAATAAGTAATAGTACCTGCCTTGTACATACACAATTCAAATAAAATGAAACAAGTAGCTAGGATACTTGACTTATCAAAAATATGTAGCTTTGGTAAACAAGTTATGTCGAGAACTGTCGTCTGAACATGTTGATGTGAGAGATCACTGCATGACATCTAGGAATCGAGGGTGAGAACGTCTCTGTTTTGAGGCTATGAAGTCAAACGAGAGGAGAAGCAGGCTAAAAGTTCAACTCCCCCCCCCACCCCAACAAAAAAAAAAATCCCCCCCCGCCCTCCCCCCCTCCCCTTGTCACCAGCTGATGAGGAACAGAGACAGCAAACGGCGGCAGGAGACTCCCGAAACGGAAACAACGCCGCCGCTCTCTTTACTGTCCCGAGCACCGATTGAAGAGTTTCCGTGGTAATGTAGCAGCATCGTAATGGTCTGCGGAGGACAAGACTCCTCCGGAGCAGAGGTGGAAGACTACTTAATCCTCCCCCTCACCCTTCCCCCCCCCCCCCCCCATCCGTCGCAGTGGAAGTGGAAGACTGGTCAGACGTCAGATTTCAACAGCGCTCCTCGAGTATCCACAGTGGAGACAAGACAGGTGAAATAATTTATGTTCCTTTCCTTATTTCCTTTTTCCTCTTTTCTCACGGCCCGAGCTTCTTCGCTTTACGTGGGTTTTGATCCGGGCGCGACGCCAACATCCAGACAGTCCATAGAAACGACCTCCTCTATACTCTCCCTTCTGTCACACATGGCTCCCTCCATCTTTCTACTTTCTTTCATTCGTTTTTTTTCTCACAGCTGAATTTCTTTCCAAACCTCAATGTTCTCTTCCTATCTCCTTTTGTTATTTTTTTTCTCCAAATGATCCGTTTCTCTCTCCCCCGCCTCCCCCCCCCCCCCCCCACCCCACCCCCAATTCTGTGTCATCTTCCTGTTCCCAAATTTCAGTCAACCTTCTCCACCTTCCCGATGATCTTCTCCTCGAAGATGGGCAGGATGGCGTCATCGTCTCGGACCTCCTCGAACACCACACCGCAGTCAAACTCGTCGCTCACTTTCTTAAAGTAGAACCTGCACACACACACACACACACACACACACACACACACACACACACACACACACACACACACACAAAGAACAGACATGTTGGATTATTAGCTGGCCGAAAAAAAAAAATGACAAAAATGGCTCCTTCAAAAACGTGACATTGCCACCCACACTGTAATATGAACTATATGCATGTTCTCACCTGTAATGGCCCTTTTTGGTAAGCAGCTCCTTGAACTGGCCCAAAGTCACCACACGGCCTTTGACCGACGTTCGGTATGGGATAGGCTCTCCACAAAAGTAGTAAGCGACCGTCATGTTCTCACACACTTGGCGCTTACCAGACTTGTGCCTGAAGGAGAGAAAAAGCCGTGTCAAAAAGCGCTCAAATAAGAATACATTCAAATTAAAAGATATCTTGGCCACATCCCGTAGTCGACTTGGCGCCTACCTCTGCTTGGCCTGCTGTAGTGCGTTCCTCCTCCTCTCCTCCTCCAGTCTCCTCCTAGCCTCCTCCAGCTGGGTGAGGGGGTTGGGAGCCGGGTTGGGGGGCATGGCCGGGTCCTGGATGAAAGGGTGCGAGGGCTGGACCTGGGTGGACGTTGAGCCGGGGATGGCGGGGGCCACCGAGGAGGGGTTGTTACGCAGCTGGGCGGAGACCCACGGGTGCACGGCTCCGGGGCGCTCCACTGAGGTCGGGCGCGGCGACTCGCTGCTGGGTCCTGTCCTCCTCGAGCTACTGGTGCTGCCGCTGGGAAAGACAAGGAGAGAAGGAAGCAGGATGAATGTCAAGGGACTTCTGGAATAGATGCAAAACTATTTTACGTTAAGGCGGATATAATCAGTATTTTTATATTAACAATGGATCAAATTCTATGAGTAAATTTAACCAGCGTCACTCGAAGTGATAAATCATCATAACCTCAATACGATATTGGAAATGCATTTAATCATGAGTAATACACGTCATATCACTCACCCATGTGAGGTCTTCCTTTGTCTGTCTCCTTCCATCATCCACTGCAGGATCTTCTGGTTTCTCTCCAGGTCCTCCAGCGGTACCTGGCCCTCCATGCCCCGCCCACTCTCCTCTCCTTTGCCCGACGTCTCCGCTGTCTTCTTACAACCTCGCCGTGACAGCGTGCTGCCTTTACTACTGCGGAAACGAACAGGCGACACATACAGTTGAGGTCATCCGGAGTGGAAAAAAAAGGGAGACGGTGCAGTTTTGCTGGAGCGCCTAACAAACGTCGGCGCGTTCCAACCCGTCGCCGGCCTACCTGTAGCCCATGCCCTCGAGCGTGCTGGCTCCAGCGCCGTCGGCGTAGTTGCGGCTTCTCCCCGCGTACTGGCCGGCCGGGTCTCCGTTCCACATGACGTTGGCCTGAGACCTAGAGCCCGCCTCCTCCGGCCCTTCTCTTCCTCTGTGGTGATACGGCTGCTTGTGGTGATGCATACCTGAGACAGACATCACAGCCAGTTATTGGCAACGGTGGCATTTGCAAACAGCATAACGGAGCACAGACTATTACAAATTCGGGACTCTTTTTGTGTTATAGCACATGATTCAGAGCAAAACTTTCTGGCTATGGCTCACCAGGAAATGGTTTTAATAACAGCTTTGTTAATCCAGAACTGTGGCTCGTCGAGATCTTCTTCTATACTTATGCAGGGTTCAACAAAAAGAATTGCCTGCTTGCCTGGTGAAGTGACCTGCTGTGTTGGGCAAGTAGATCCGGCATCTCTGAATAATTAAACACTAAGTTTTTGGCGTAGTTGATGCTGGAAGTAGCTAAGGAGTGAGCCATCTTGCCTACTTCTCATCTCTGTTGAGCGTTGCACACGCTAAGCACCGATCCAGCGCTTGTGAGAAAATAGCATCGGGTAAAAACGTAAAGACCGAATGTTTAAGCTTGGGCGGCCAGAATGGCTGTTAGGCCTTAAGCCTAAACTGCGCACACACACACACACACACACACACACACACACACACACACACACACACACACACACACACGTTAACGTTATTGCGAACTTCATATTCTCTCTCTCTCTCTCTCTCTCTCTCTCTCTCTCTCTCTCTCTCTCTCTCTCTCTCAGAGTTTGCTACTTGTATAACAAGTTTTAATTTTTAAAAAAACATCTAAAAAATTCCTCGAAGGGGAGTCAATTTACACTGGCGAAAATCCTGATTTATTTACTTGAATAAAGATAAAACATGACAATTAACTTTGGTCTTTGTTATTATCTGATAACTGCTTATAACTAAGACAATTTGTATCGGGGAAAGTAAAAACTTATTTTTTGACCCGCTTGACCGACCGGTAAAGTGAAAAGAAAGACTAACATTGAACCACGACATCGCTGGTAACAAATCCCACGAAAAAGACCAAAACCTGAGAGTAACTGAAGCTACGATCGAGTCCGTCCGGCTGTCGTAAACATTCATGAGAGCAACAAATCTGTATTCATCCTGTTCTGGTGCGAGTCTTGAAGACATCGACCAGAGAGACGCCTTCTCTTGGATATAATGCCACTCGGCTTGTGGTGCTACTTGATACTGCTAGCTCACCTAGCATCGTTGAGCTAACGCCAAGAAGGACGCCGTTGACCCCCATGCCGGGTATGTTTCCATATTTAAAATCTCACCTTTGACCCCAGCAGCAGGCAGACTGTGGCCCCTCCCTGGGGGGCAGTGAGGCGGGCCGATCCCGCCGTCAGGTGAACGTGATGATTTGGGAGGAGACTGTCGACCCCCTCCTCCTAAGGTGCTGTTGGTGGCCCCTGGCGACTGGCAGCCTGGCGTTTTCATCACGCGCTGCACGTGCTCGTCCAAGATGGATTCCGGGTCGTCGTCTTGGGAGTCCTCCATGGCCACCAGGCCGCCGTAAGTGGCGACTGCCGGGTGAGCAGTGGTCTCTGAGTAGCGGGCGCCGTAGAGGGGAGGAAACGACGAGGGGAGGGGGAGTGGTATGCTGTGAGAGGACACGGAGGCCGCCACGGAGACGTCAGCATCGTCCCCTTCTTCTTCCTGTCGGGAGGAGGAGGAACATGTTAGACCTCTAACGGGACATACACACTGTGTCCACTAGTACGTACACACAAAGACAGAAATCAATAACTGCCCTTATCAAAGTATTACATGCAGGTACATTTCAGACAAATGATTTGGTTATTTCTTATCAAAAATAAAGAAACTTGAATAAAAAAAATCTGGCTGAACAGTCCAAGTACTTTGAACTAAATGTTATTTCAACTGAAATTCACATTTTTCTAGACTTGTATTCATCACTTGGGAGGAAAAACACACAAAACTAAATTTGACAGAATTAATTATAAGGCTGTACGTCCAATGACTGTTACACTTCAGGCTGATGAGCCTGTTAAGCTTTCCTTCTCAGTGTACACAGCTTGCTGTAGGAGACACTGTGTGCATAGGTGAGCTGGTGATGATGAAACAGTCGTCCCAGTGTGTTTAGACAAAGACATAGAAGCACGACAGCCGTGCACACTGAAATTAACGTCAAACGCCCCATGACCCAAGTCCTACGGCTATAGCCCAACAACAAAGAATTCCCTTCTGTTCCACCTGCAGTCGTGCCGCTCCTGTGACGTTCCTTCATTGTCACCGCTCTGCAGGTTTTGTGAAACTTAAAACAAAAGGTTTTGCAAAGTGATGGCTAGTTGGTTTGTGTACAACGCACGAAGCTGGCCTTAAAAAAAAAACAACACCCAATTGAGACACATCTTCCAAATGCTCTCAAGGAATGTTCCTGAAACTGGAATAATATCTGCAGGTCCCACACGTCTTAAGTGGAAAATGCTGCATTAAGAAGAACTCGTAATATCCAAACTGAATATGCTGTTTACATCACCCGTATCAAATTCTTAATATAGTCTTATCATATTCTGAACAATGGTGGAATAGCAGTGGGCATGTAAACGTAGTCACTGCCGGCCCGACATGGATAAAGTCAAAAATATGATTTAAAAAGGGGTGACCGTGGCTAAGTGGAGAGCAGGGCCGCCTTTCAATCAGAGGGTCGGCGGTTCGATCCCCGGCTCCTGCTCCACTAGTCTCATGTCAATGTGTCCTTGAGCAAGACACTTAACCCCAAAATTGCTCCCGTAGCTGCGTCTTTGGATAAAAGCGTCTGCTAAATGACTGTAATGTAATGTTGAATGGATGTCAAGAAAATAAAGTCGCCTCTGAGTTGCTACTTTCCGCTGCATCTTGGGCTTCTGGAGGGAGTGATGTGTTGAATATGAAAAACATGTTTTTTTTTGTCACGCACTAGTGTGCATCCTGGATTTGCACCAACCACAGTTTCTCATTAACAACACAAGATTTTCACTCATAATTCAAGTAATACTGAGGAAACAACAACATGAATGAATTACAGCTGAACTCTTCAGTGTCCGCATCGCATCAGGAGCAAACGGCAACACGCTCACCAGTCTCACTCTCTTCAGCCTCTCCTCCAGTCTTTCCTGAGCCTCTCTCTCCCGGAGAACCGTCTCCAGCCTGCTGATGAGCTCCGCCGCAAACCTCTCAGGCTCTACGTGGATGTCCTTTGGCATGCGGTACGTGCGCTGTATATAGACACAAACACATGACCCCCCCAAAAAAAAAACTAAATGACACGCCACAAGTTATACACGGCTGAACGCATCTGCAGATGAAACGCAGAAGCCGTTTTAGCAAATGAACGTGGAATAATGCACTAACAATATACTAATTAAAATCAATTAAAAAAAAAAACGGCGAAAGCAGATAATTGTTTGTTTGTCTCATCAACGACTATATCAACACAAAATCGTGTGACTATGTGTTGTCTGTTAATTATTACTACGGCAAAGCAGCAGCCTCGGCATCGGTAAACGCGCTCCCGCTGATATTTGACTGAGGTCAGCGGGGGTCGGTGTTACCGCCGTGCTGCATGAATACAGATATGAATGCTGAGGAGAGAGGCAGAGGGAGCAGTGTCTGTGTAACTCACAGGTATATGAGGTAGGGGCACACGTCCGTTGGCTTTGGCACTTTCATGCATCTCTTTACGATGCTGCTTCCGATATCTGTATGGAGGAATACCATCTCTGCACGCACACACACACACACACACACACACACACACAGATAAACAACGGTTAAACACAGATCTGACCAGCCAATCCATTCACGGAGGCAGCTCCGGAGTTCATCTGTACTTACAGGCTGCTGTCGGTCAGCGACAGCGTGTCGGCGTCGCTCGACATGCTCTGCTGCTCGCTGTCATTGGCGCTGGTTGCTGGAGCGCGAGCGTAGCCCATGTTTGCGTAGTACGGGTTTACCGGCTCCCTCCAGGGCCTGAAGGGGCGAGCGGAGAGAACATAGCGCGGTGAGCTCGCGTTCAAAATGTCGACGCACGTGCGCGTGGAGATGGGAGTAGCTCATGCATTCTCAGAGGCTTTTCTTCCATTACGTTAAACAAGAGCGCTATGACCAGGACACGTCTCATGTTCGATTGCTTCGAACTCAGCAGGTTTGGTTTTTAAATGTCAAAATAGGTTACCGACCCTTTTTATGTGGAGGTCCAATCAGTGTTGATGGTAAATGTCAATTGAAGCGATACATTCCTCAGCGCGTTCTAGATTAACCGAGAAAGCAGAGTTCTCCGCAGCAGTGGCTGAATACATCGTAGTGTATATATATATATCTTTGTCCATAACATCCTCTGCACTCATGTTTTGGGATGCCACATGCGCCGTTGGAAACGTAGATTATTCGCAATAAAAGCGACGAGATCAAGGAAGCTCTGTTTTTTTTTTAAAAACGGGATCTAGAGAACGGCCCCGGGCTTCCCAGAGAGGGAGACCGGGAATGAAAGCTGAAACAGCAGCCGGTAGTTCTTCCTCGCCTCTGACTGGGTCACTTTCACGTCAAACGACGCTGCTGGATGCAGGAAGATCTGAGGAATTTATTGCTTCAATTAACTAAATTTACCCTCAACACTGATTGGACATCGATATAAAAAGGTGGCAAATTGTCCCTTGAAGTAAAGAATCAACAGACTTTTCATATGATGGAATGTACTTTCTGATTTTTGTTCCGTTTACACATTGGGAAAGTGTTTTCAAGACTGTTGCATTTGTGCCAAAATTCACTATAAAAGTGAGATGGGTAAACTGTGTAAACATGGTGGTATTCATCACAGTCTTCCTCATGAACCTTGAGACAGACAGACAGACAGACAGACAGACAGACAGACAGACAGACAGACAGACAGACAGACAGACAGACAGACAGACAGACAGACACACACACACACACACACACACACACCTGTACTCCCTGCTGTCTGGCCTCCTCCGGTTGGTCGAGGCTCTATGCGGTGCCGTCTGCATCAGCAGGCTTTGAGTCAGCCTATCAGCTGGTGTGTCTCCACACTCCTCCTCGTCCTTCTCGTCCTCCGTCTCCCTCACGCCTCCTCCACACCTAAAAAAAAAAAATCAGATTCGATTAGATCCGAAACATCACAAAACGATCTTTTATTTCACACGTTATGAGAACGTTCCGACGTTGTGTTCGCGCGTCACCGAGCAACGGCGAAAAGTCGGTGGAATGTATCGTTGAAATGATTCCAGATGACGGGCGCGTGAATCCTGTGCAGTGCATGACATTAATTCTGCATCGTCTCACCTCCACTCCTCATCCTCAGCGAGTGTGGGTAAGTACCCGGGCACGGGCTTGGCTGGGCCCGATGAAGGGCTCTGATCGCTGGGGTTGGGCTTGGGGCTCTCTCCTCCCGTACGCGTGTACTCCAGGTACAGATCCGACTTCAGGAACAAAGGGTAGGTGTTCTCCTCCATCATGCCCTGGATCTCTGTCTGGGCCTGGAACAAACACATAGCGGTCAATTGGGCTGGGTAGCATTCAAAAAGAACGAGGATGCCAGCACCCTTAAAGCGATACGGATACTAATAGAGCACTTCATTCGATGCCCATCGTGTGTGTGTGTGTGTGTGTGTGTGTGTGTGTGTGTGTGTGTGTGTGTGTGTGTGTGTGTACCACTGGCTAGCTAATCGTCACAGCACTGCACAGAGCTGATAACGCCATCCTCCAAGTCCTGGTGGCTGGACTGTGTTGCGCCCCCCCCCCCCCCCAGGTGAAAGATTTTCGCGCTGTTAGCACCGTTAGCTGCTAGCCCCCGGCTCAGACATCTCTGTGTTCGGATACACATGCAGGTAGGCGAGCCTGGCTGTGTGGGTTGTCACATGTTGCGTTAAAATCAAAGAACGCTTGCAGTGATTGGACGCAAGCAAAACCATTCAAATAGTCATGTTTTCTTTTTTTTTTAGCTCTGGGCACAAAAAGGACAGATTGCAGGTATGGTTTGACTGAAGTTCTGATACCATTTAGTACTGGGTGATTTCGGTCGATACCGTAAAAGGTAGCGAGTATCACATATCTGTACAAAACTAAATGATACCCAAAGAACCTACTTTCATTTCACACAATGGTTGTATCACTCATTTAGGCCCACCGAAGGTTTTGACCTAGTGTTTGGCTCGCAGCTCTGCTCTTGATTTAGGCCGAACACAGTTCCAACACTGCTTAGCTTTTGAAAACAAACGTGAACACATTACAAGGATTACTCTATGGGTTTTATAGCAAACTAATACCCACTCCAAACCAACACAATGACACAGAGTAAACCCATATTTATGAATACAGCTAGTTACACTTCAACCACACAGAGGTGTGTTACGGCCACATGGCGGTCAATCTCTGCGATAGTTTGGGTGTCGTATATATTATCAGTATCCCGCCATCCGACACAGCAATACTGATTTGCATTGGCTTAACCTGACAATTTCAACGAACTGAGACAGCCTGTGTAATCCAACATGCATTGCTGTTAATAGGAACATTTACAAACATGAAATCAGTGATTTAATTACCTGTTCAAACATGGCAGGGTCTGGATGCGGCCTTCCCACACAGTCTCTGATGAAGCTCTTGGTGGCGGCTTTGATCTGCCTGGAGACAATCCCACTTCCGTCTACAATGTACTTCCTGTAGATGGCCTTGGCCAGCTTTGCCCGCTTCTCCTGGCTCGTCTTCCTGAACCCCGAGCAAGCAAACCAGAAGTCGAGAAGGTCCGCGCACCCTTCCTGGCAGAGGAAGTTTCGGAACAGCTGGATGCCCTCCTGGTCGTCCAGGAGCGAGTGAAGCGACTCTGCCCACTTCAGGTAAGGTGGAGTTGGTGAAGCCGAGCCCTCGGGTTCATACCCCAGGTCCAGATCCGGGCGACGCGGGGTCGCAGACGACGAGGAGGGCGCGTAGCTCGATAGATCCCCCATTTTAGAAGACGAGGATGATGGAGGATAGCCGAGAGTTTGGGAAAGGTTGTTTGGACGGGTGCTGGCTGACTGGACTGGGGGGTCCAAATCAGATCCCTCCTCACCAGGAACAGGGGGTCGCGGAGCATCCTCGGTAAAGTGGGTAGGGCCGCTCAGAGAGACCACGACCCCACCACCACCACCACCGCCGCCCCGGTACCCAATCCCATGTAATTCTCTGACAACACTCATGTCTCTGATTGCACAAGGGAGAGGTCAGATGTTCCCCTCTAGCAATGATTTTGCTGGCAAACAATTCACCCTACAATGGAAACAAGAAAAGCAGTTATAGCCGGGAGTTGACACCAATGAAATAAACATTATGACTAAGTTGATAAAGGTGACTCATCTCTCAACCCCCTCGTTGTGTCAGACCACACATATACATGAACGCAGCAGTGTTATCAAGCAACAGAATTAGATGATGAGCAGAACAGACACATAAAAATAGAATAGACCACGACATAAACAAGTGTGGTTGAGAACGAGGAGAAGCGGGTCGTAAAAAATCTGAATGAAATGAAAATATTGGTAGAATGCTAGTATGAAATGTTACACGTTAGGAGCCAATAAATGTTAGCCTAAGCTACGGTGTTATTGATACCGTCAGCGACTTAAAGCTAGCAACTAAGACTCCAGCCTGGACCAAAAACTATTTAATGTTCTGTGCGTAAAGCTGAAGTTCACCATTAAGTTCTTGTCGTCAGTTTAACCGTTAGCTTAAACGCTAGCGCTAACAGTTGTCAAAACAAAGCTCACACTTCGTGTGGCTGGACACGATCATTTCCTAAATAACCAACTAATGTTAACAAGCTAAGACAGCTAGCTTTAGCCTTGTAGCAATGCCACCACCAATGCCAGTGCTTTGAAGTGGGAATCTCATTCATCTTGGCCTGCAAAAGACGGTGGGGGATGGGTAACGTTACAGAAACAAACTCTACAACCACACAACACGGGCCTGCGTGCAAAACACTCCCAACAAGACTTTGCGAGAGTATTCGTGCCGGACAAACTCGTTCAGAAGCAACATCAACTTTCCAACTGATTAACGCCAACAAAACCAGCCGATCTGAGATCAAACAAAACAAGAAAGCGAGGGCACGTTTTCCACTCTACTGGCTGCTAGCTTGGTGCGTTAGCTAGTTTTTGGTTAGCTTGTTAGCTTAGCTAGTTACGTTAACGTCCCGTGTTTTCCACACAAAGTGTTCGTCCTACCGTCTCTGTGAGCCCGATCCCCGTAATCCGCTGCATTGGGGATAGTGGCGCGAACTGTGTGCCCCAAAACGCAGCATATGGAAAGCTTTCTGATATTAAATATTAACGAAAATGACCCGTCGACTGCCCCCTCAACTCCCCATGGTGGCTGGTTTCTGAGCAATAATACAGCGCGAGCGAATACGTGCGTGCGCGCCGACGCCGTGCGGTGTGTAGTGCGTTTGTAGCACTACAGCGAATAGAAGAGACACACACATAGCCCGTCAACAAACTCCCAGTTCTGCGGTGGTGGTTTAGGAATTTTTCATTCTTTACTTCAGTAAAATTACTCATAAAACCATAATGCACAAGTACTCCATTATCAGCAACAAAGCGCATTAGCGCAACCAACTAAATGTACTCACTAAGTGCTCACTATGCAGTGTAACGTTATTATATATTATATTATTACTGAGGCATAAACATTAAATAAATGTAGTGTAGTAAAAAGTACAATATATTCTCTGGAATGCAAATGGTACATTAAAAGAAATTGCATGCAATTAAAATACTTAAGTTAAGTACAATAACTTCAGAACTCTAGATACATGGTTCAGTAAAGTGAGTTTATGTAACATTGTATTGACAGTGTATTTAGGTAAATACAGTACGTGCTACATACACTGATCTTCCACTTCAGTACACACTCACATATATATATATATATATATATATATATATATATATATATATATATATATATATATATATATATATATATAAGTTATCAGATAAATGTAGTGGTTAAAAAAGTACAATTTGCCTCTGAAGTGTAGTGGAGTAGAAGTATAGCATAGCATAAGATTAAGATAGCCAAATAAAGTCCACGCACCTCATAATTCTACTTAAGTACAGTAGTTGAGTAAATGCACTGAATTACTTTCCATCACTGACTTTGTATTAATTTAACTATCGCATTATAGATAATAACGATTCTATCTGTCACAGTTCTATGTCCGGGTAGTGAAATCGCGCCCAACAGCGCCCCTGCCGACACCAAGAGGTCATTACATAATTTCCCAACCCAGAGGGAATTGCAATACAGACGCAAAACTACTAATAGACTCTAATTAGTGCATTACAGGATTTATGATAAGTTGTTTGTACCACACGTTGCTATCAAGATAAACGAAATGGCAGAATGAATTGAAACAGAGAAAAATGGTCAGAGCTCGACACAGGAGCAGCAGCACAGAAACACATGAGCAGGTAGGTTACGTCTTACTTTGCTCCGGGCGACCAGCCGACTTTAAATGCGAGACAATCCACATTTCGGGGAGAAACACTGACAAAATCGAACAAGGCGACGCACCGCGCATTTTTTTTGTCTTACCTCTGGGACAGGTGTTCAGTTCACGGAGCCCACCTCCACTGGAAGAGTGACTGACGGGACGGAGAGAGCACGCGGCCGCCGCCACCTGAGCATCCTGCTTGTCAGTCGCCTCCGCCGGGCTGTCAGTCAGTCAGGAGCACCGGGCTGCCACCGGTTTGTGTGTGTGTGTGTGTGTGTGTGTGTGTGTGTGTGTGTGTGTGTGTGTGTGTGTGTGTGGGTGGGTGGGTTAGTGAGAGAGAGATAGAGAAAGAAAGAAAGAGAGAGAGAGAGAGATTAGACTACAGTTCACATTCATATTACTAATAGCTTTACATCCCTTACCAATAATTTAAATTCACGTTTTGAATATTTTACTGAAGAACTCATCACCTGTTATTCCACGCGTGTTTTACTGTGAAACAGATGCTTACCTAAGATAATGGGCCCAAGTACAATTTTGAAATAGTTGAGTATTTCCAATCTGTGCTGCTTTATACTTCTATTTCACTGCAAATATTGTATTTTTTGTTGTTGTTAAGTCTTACTATAAGAGCAGGCCATCAGAAACTGTATATAAACAAATAATTACAATAGAAAAAAATCACTAAAAGGTCCATTTATTACCTGTTGTGGAGCTTTTGATTATATCATGTGATCTTCATCAGCAGATGGATTTTTTTTAACTTTATACCTCAGCTTATAATAATGCTTGATAAAATGAATGTAGCTATTTGTATTTAATTATAATACTAATAAAAAACTAATAAAACACATAACAAAAATTTCAGAAAATAGCAGAACAAGTTAGTACAGTGCAAGGTCAAATCCAACCTTCTTCAGTGTCACAAATTAAAATTGAGCTGTACAATATTATTAAAAAAAAACTACAAGAATACGTCTGCGAGTTCATTTTCTCTTTTAAATATGACTAAAGAAGACCTCTAAATGAAACCATCACATGCAGCGGTCAGCAGAGCAGTTTACCGTGCCTCCTGTAAGCCGCTCAGCCTGTCCCATGAGGAGAAGGAAGGGTCAGGTGGCTCAGGTGAGGTCCAGACACGCGTCCTCATCTCTGTCCACTCCTGGATGGACAGTTCTTCCATCGTGATCTGAACCCGGGGAGCAAAAAAGGGGGGAAAAAATCAGCATTTAGAAATCAAAACTGAGCGCCAGACATCGTTTCACATTCATGTGACGGTAGAAATCAGAGAAGACCAGGCGTACAATCACAGAACAACAATGTAAATATTCATAAGGTGAAATAACAATATATGTTTTCTGTGATTTTGGTCTTTTTAATAACACGATATAGCTTAAAATGTGTCGTCTGTTGCCTCTATTGGTTTGCTCATATCCACAGTATGTTATTATAATATTACATTATTATAAATATCTTATGAAAGCACCAGTAGTCCGCCCAAAATATTGTCACGTATTGATGATTTGGCATGGAGATATTGAGGATTTCGGTTGGAAATATTCGATTTTTTATCAGCTTTGCCCACCTGTCATTTTACCCTAAAACAATTGAAATTGTCGTTGAACAGTCAGCCGGTGTGACGTCGTTCAGACTGGCTTGTTTCCGGTGGTGGTTTAGAGAAAATGAAGATGAAATGTACAGTGCGTTTGATTGGCAGCAGACTTTACATGCTTAGCTAAACACGCCTCATTATGGAAATGTATTCATATCACTTTGGCTTGTATAACAGTCAACAAACACACACACACACACACACACACACACACACACACGCACACACACACACACACACACACACACGCACGCACACACACACATGCATGCACAGGCTCCTGCTGCAACAGGCTGGTGTTGTTATGGTTGCTGCAGTGCCCCCAGAGACAATGAGGAGAGAGGGAAGGGGCGACAAAGAGAGAATACTGAGGAAGATGAACTTGACCTTTATGATGTCTTGGTGAGGAAGGGTTGGGGGGCATGTTGGTACTTATGAATCTATAATGAATCTCAACAATGTATGTGTGTGTGTGTGTGTGTGTGTGTGTGTGTGTGTGTGTGTGTGAGAAATAGTGGAGGTCTGAGCTCTTAGCTGAAGAAAGGTCATCACACAGGGGGGGCACTGATGCACCTGGCCGCATGCTCCACTCTTTCTCCTTCTGTATGTAGGAATCTAACAGAGCTCGTTATGTGTTGAAGTACGCTCATTTGCGTTCTCGCCAAGGCTTAAAGGAATAGTTAGGCTTTTTTGAAGCGGGGTTGTATGAGGTTTCGCGTCCATAGTCAGTGTATTTACCTTCAGTAGATGACGGTCAGCACACCGTCAGTTTGAAGGAACGGTCCGGAGTGTCCAGAACAGGAGCAAAGCAATGCACTGATGTGGACGGGGGCAGCAGCTAAACATATTTTAGACATCTTAAAGAAAGGCTCCCCTAAAAAAATAAAAAAAAATCAATATCTCTTTAAGTGACCTTGAGAGCGGTGAGACGTGTGTTTAAGTGTACGCTATATTCAGAGTATTTTCCTCGCTTTTCTTGCTGTCAGACAGCCCTTTCAGACGGGGAACTGAAAGTGAAACTTATATCTATAAGCTCTCTTCAAAGCCACTAGACTCCGCGGACAAAAACAGTGTAGCTAGAATTCCCTTTCAGTTCAGTTATTTGTTGAAAAATGATTGTAAAAGTAGCGTACACTTAAACCGACATAGATTTTTTGGTTTTAGACAGGCCTTTCTTTTAGCTGGCTAAAATAGGTAGCTGCTCTGGTCCACCTGCTTTGCTCCGGTGCTGGTGCTCGTATCTGCTAACCCCCATCTACTGTCGGTAATACACTGACTGTGGACCAGTACCTCATACAACCCCACTTCAAATAATCAAAACCATCTCTTTTAAAGAGAAAGTCGATGCCACCCATACCACCGATAGCTTAGCTTAGCATAAAGGCTAGAAAAACGGTGAACCAGCCGGCTCAGTCCAAACAAAAGCAACACAATCCACCTATGAGCACAATGAAAGCTCGCTAATTAAAACGTTATATATCTCATTTAAATTGTACAAACTCTGAAAATAACACCACGTTGTGGTTTTAAGTCAGGTTACATCGTGTTTTACCGACATCATGTAAAACTTACTACATTTATTTTGATTAGTAGACTGACTACCTTCCTTTTGAGTTAGAGCTGAACTTTAACATGAACAGCAGTCACATTCAAAACGTTTGCATTCAGTATGTGTTCAGTTAGATTTGAATGAATTCTGATGGACATTTTTTCTGAAATATGATATATATATATTTACCATGAAACAATATTCTGTAAATCGTACAGATATTGTGCCACGCCTTTTAATATCTCTGCTTGTATTGCACTTTCTCACGGCATTGTGACACGTTGACCAGTCACAGTAGGAGAAAGCACAGGTGTCCAGAATTACATCAACGATGGCTCCTTTCAAGTCAAATGTCCCAGTAAACCATGAACGTGTGACAGTGAGCCAGCATGCGCCACACCAGAAGGCTGACGCTGAAGCAGCTAAATGGAATTCAGCCACCATCACTCTTATCATTTCCACTTTTCCTTCTGTGTCTTTTGTGAAAATGTTGCAAACCAATGACTAGGATGACTTCATGGCAACACTGGACTTTTAAATAATCTTTGCATCAATGTATGTAATTAATTACCGTGATTATTTGAGAATTATTTAGTTCCTCAACAGAATTTATCCAGAGAATGTATAATATCACGGCAATTGATATCGCCATATAAATTACATTAAATGACATTATTACCATTATACCATTATATTTATCTACCTAGCGACCTACCTACCAATCAATCAATCAATCAATCAATCAGTCAGTCAGTCAGTCAGTCAATCTACCTACCTATCTATCTATCTATCTATCTATCTATCTATCTATCTATCTATCTATCTATCTATCTATCTATCTATCTATCTATCTGCCTATTCATCCATCCATTGCAGCTGGTACTGATTAATTATAACGTCAATGCCAAATGAAGGATCCATATCCATTGACTGACGACCCTTGATTGCTAGTTTGAACTATTTGCACAATGTCTCAATGAAAAGACACAGAGACCCAATAAATTACTCTCTAAATATTGTCAAGTACGCGATGAAAACAACCATTTCCAGTGACGATAAAATTGGATTATTAATTCTTAAATTGAGGCAGCCCCCTTAGCCTACTGAGACGGAGCTTTTTGTCAGTGTGCCGGTCCAGCTCAGGGGTCCCTTTGTTCCAGCTGCCACAGCAGATTTGGGCGTCTGTACGGAGGCCTGTCAGAAACAGGCTTATCTCTTGGGGGCCTCCCGGCACAAAGACCCATTTAGATGCTCACGGAGAGTGAAATCTTCATTATATACCCCTTGAAAGAGGAACAGACCCTTGCTCTTTAAGATAATTAATTGGAGACGAGTATTTTTGCGCGGCTCCAACGGTGGCTACAAAACAAAGGATACGGAGAATCTAGTACAGTGGATCCTTTTATTACGTTCGACATAGAGTGAGTTTGTTTCACTGTCGATGTTTCAAGTCTGGTGGTGTTTACTTTAAAAGTAGACAATGCCACGGAGCTTTGAGGGACATTGAGAGTTGAAGCGTATCACCTCTTTTTTTTTTTTGTCTTAATCCTACAACTCCCTCAGTTTTTTCTTTTTCTTAAAATACTCTAATTAAGATACACCGAGGAATAGACACTATGTGAAATAAAGAACCCCCTGCATCAATATCAAGGGTTTCCAGCCGTACATTTTTCATTCGTGTATCTCTACATCATCCAGCCATCCCTCCGTCCACCTATCCATCCATCTGCTGGCCTTTCCCAGCCATGCCTGTAGTGAGAGTGTCAGTATATCTGCCATGGCGTCCTGCTGATGTGTATTGTGATGGGGCTGAATACTCCAGCTACCAATATGGCCTGCACCAATACTGGATTAGCCACAGTGGATTAGCTGCCTGCCCTCCTGCTGCTTATTCAAATATTGTTTCACGTATTGTCATCATTGGGGCAGAGCTCTGGCCCTGTAGCCTTCAAGCTACCGAATATTCTCAAAGAAAAAAAACGGGGACAAAAAAAAAAAAAGAAGTCTTTTGCTTCCATTACCCCACAAAAGCGTCTGATTTCATTTTTCAGCGAATGTGGAATATGGACCGCAGAGGGTTTTGGGAGGTAGCGTCGACGGGTTCGGAGAGCGTCTGCAGCCCTTGAACGGGGGAGAATAAGGAGGACGGAAAGATGATGGAAAGCAAAAACCCAACCAGGGCCAAAATCAGGCATGAAAGCGTGCCTTGATCTTTGATACATGGTGTTCTTCTTTTTTTTCTCCACTCTCCCTTTCTCTCTTTCACCCTCACACATACACTTGGGAGTCAAGGCAATTGATGTGCTGCCTTTGATGGCAAAGAGAGGCCTATATTAACGGCCAAAAGACCATGATGAAAGGAGCTGAGAAAAAGAAAGAAAATGGGTCGAAAATGTGTTATTAGAAAGAATGGCAACTCATGTTAAATACTTGGGATGGAGCGATGGTAACCAGACATCGGGGCGTTGAGGGTTTGATGGTTTAACGGCAGCGGAGGAGAGGCTAAGGTAGACGGAAAGCTTACCGTGCTAGCCCGGCGGTAGTGGTGGCTGAGGTTGTCCTGGTGGTTCCAGTATGTCATGCTGGTGGTCATCCTGTTAGAATAAGGGACGTGAATGCACCTGCTGCGTTGCCGGGGTTCACCCTGGTGATCCGGAGGTCTGGACGCCAGTGGACGTCCCAAAGCAGGAGCGGTCGCCATCTTTGTCCCGTTGTTGTCTTGGATATCCTCTCCTGCGTCTTCATCCCTCCCTCTCTCCTTTGATCATGCCTCCCTCCCTTGCTCTCTTGCCGTATGACATCATCACGCAGCGGTATCGACAAGCATCAAAGAACCTCTGGGCAGGACTGTGTATCTGTCGGGTCTGCGCGTTTTTGAAAGGGGTGCAAATATGGAGCGTAAAGAGTCCTGTAACCCCCGCCCCCCCAACGCTCCCCGCATCCACTGTTCTCCTCTCCCCGCAGATGCATGGTTTATTTGGCCAATACAAAACTATACACACACATGCGCACACACACACCCACCCACACCACCCATCTCTCAGACGGTTGTATCCCGAGGCCCCCTGCTGTGCCTGTAGCTTTTGATGATGTGTTTAACGGCTTCATTCATCCCATAGCTCGCTCCTTTCCTCCACCGTTTTTTTTGGGGGTTTTTTTCACCCTCCTTATCCATCTCTTCAAGCTGTTGCAACAAACCCAAATGTGTCCTTTAGTCAACTTTGTGGCTAAATGACAGTTAATTCCCTCTCAAACGGATCGAGCAAACACTCCTCCTTGAGTCGCCGCCCCTCCTTCCTCCCACTTTGACTCTCATCCCCTGCTCTTTCTCTCTTACCTCTTACAGCTGGTCGGTACCATTTCCAATCCTGTTAAAGTTGTATGTCCTCTTGAGGAGCCCTTCTGTCTGTCTGTCATCTGCCTGAAAATCACATATACATGTTTCACTGTCACACTCTCAATCCTCCGCGGCAGCTGTTATCCAATCCAATGAGATCTTCCCCCTAAAAACACACACAGAATTAGCAACAGAATGAGCAGCGTTTGACCAGACATCCATGTACCGGCAAACGGAATGAAGCCAATCAACTTTTTATAACTATCAGCATATCTCTGACATACATTTCATTTAAATAACAAACATTATTCCAGCAATTCTACAGAAGTGGTGAGAAGTTGTGAAATAGGGATTAAAGTTTTCAGGTTGGCTAACACATTGTGTAACAGATAGAAAAGTTAACATAAGGTGTTATTTCATGCATTTTAGGGGGGAAAATGCAAAAGTAAAGATGGCAGTCACTGCTACCTGCTAAGCTAGGGTAGTTGTCTTTTAGCCAAACTAGTTTAGCGATTGTATTTTTCTTCATTATGACGTGATTTAGCTACATTAGCTAGATTTAGTTTTGTGGAATAGATAACTGAATTACCAAGGTGTCAGCTCATCAAGAGACTGTTGTAAAAAAGTAAATCAGCTCAGACTAGCGGTGGCTAACTGTTGTTTTAGCTTTCTAGTTAGCTAACTACCTCTGCCGTTTGGTTTTTAGCTTTATTTTGTGGTTGGTTCTTGTAAATTTTACTTTTTTGTTTTTGCAGAATTTTGTATATAGTGAAACCGATGTCATAAAGTCTAACTCAATTTTGACTAAAATATGTATTGCAGTCTAAACGTAACATTTAGGGAGAGGTAAAGTGTATAGTCAAACACGTCCTCTCTTAACAGCATTGTTGTTGCTGGAATCCAATTATATAATATCGTACTAATCGTACTAATATATTACTTTTGCTGATAGCTAATAAGCTCACTTAAGCTAACCTATTTAAACCCAACCGAACAGTAATACTGCTGCTGAAACAAAGGGTTTATGGTAAATTATAAATCTGCTATATATAAAGCTGAGTTCAATGTCTTGCTCAAACAAACTTTGACATGCAGAAGTGTCTACATCTCAAAGTGTCCTTTAACCTCAGTAGAGGACGACCCGCTCGCCCCAATAACGTGTACTGTAATAACAATAATTAAGCTTTAATTTACAGTAGTTTTACATTCCAGGTTCTGATGCATTACTCATGAAAAGGATGTACTAGCATCGTAGCCCACAGCGTTTACCCGAGAATAGTAGATTGTAAGATTAAACTCAGTATCGGTGTAGCTAATAACATGTGCATGTATGTCAATGTATGTTGCCTGTAGAAATGTGAAATTATAATAGCTTCAATCACATCTTAAGAGTCTTAGTGCAATTCATAGGCTGAGCTCTTTCTGTGTGTTCGATACAAATAAGGGCAAATTCATACAAGTCTCATTAGTGAAACAGGCCTTTGTTCCACTTTCTCTTAGCACTGATCATTGGAAAGTCAAATGAAAGAAAAGTAAAGCTTGTTTTAGAGTCACAGAGCTGATGTCCCAGTTCCACCTCCTCTCCTCAGTCTCCTGTTCTTCTATTTCCCCCAGCTTTTCATTCACGTCTTTACTCTGCTCACCCTGCCGCCTCTCTGCCCCCACGTCCCCTCTGCTGTCTAACTAATTGTCAAGGTTCTTGTTAGCATTATGCTAAAATGCGTCTCTCTGCAGCAAAAGCCACCCAGTGATATGGAAAGCACCCTCAGCGAGGATTATACCGCTGATGAGAGTGAGTGAGTGGATGTGAGTGTGTGTGTGTGTGTGTGTGTGTGTGTGTGTGTGTGTGTGTGTGTGTGTGTGTGTGTATGTGTGTGGAAGGGAATAACTGCTCCTGAATTTGTTGTTCACTCATGCTCTCTCCTCTCTGTGCCTCCTTCTCTTCAGCCCGACATTATGTTCTCTCCTAAAAACCAAGCCCTCCTCCTCTTGTCCGCGTTCCAATCACATAAACAGTGATTTGCATTCAAACAGCATCTTCAGCCCAGGTATTAAGAAAACTAATTTCACAACATTAAATAGACCCCTTAAAAATGCCCACTTATTTCCTCCACAATTTACTTCCCATAATCCTCATCAACTAAATCCGTCTGCTGATTGCTCCCTTTCTGCGGGGACAAATGGGAATGTTTGGAATCAATACAAGCGCTCTTGGCCTACCTGTAGGATTGTTGGGGTAACAGCTAATAGCAGCGAGCTGACAGGCTGTAGAGGCTTGATAAGCATTTCTCATTATTGAACCCCATTCACACAGCTGGCTGCCACACACACACACACACACACACACACACACACACACACACACACACGCAGCATCTCTCGGAGAAATAAATGTCCTCCAAATCATATTCCAATTGCAACAATAGAAATAAATCATTGGTGTGTGCATCTATTGACTATGCATGTGTGTGTGTGGGTGTGTGTGTGTGTGTGTGTGTGTGTGTGTGTGTGTGTGTGTGACAAAAGAGAAAGCATCTGGAAAGCTACAAACTGACACCTAGGGGTGGACAAAATAACAGAAAAGCCTCCCTATACAACAGCTCCGAAAAAAATAAATACCAGCGTGACAAAGCCCATAATCGGCGGTCATTTTTTAGGCCATAATTTGTTATCAAACAAACAGCACATTCAGTCGGTGTTGGTCTACTTGTGACACATTTTGCGAGATGCCACAAGCGCATGCAGCTGTGTTTGTCGTGCGTGCTCCTGGTTTTTGGGACATATTGCATAAATTTGCAGCGCTCGTGACAGATGCAGACACGGAGACGCAGATAGCTCCGCTTTGAGAGGTCTGACAATCTCGCATATGGCAAATGAGGGAAATGCTGATGTGTTTGGGTCACTCTTGGAAGGTGATACGCGGCTGACACTAATTAAAAGTGGAAATATAAATACACTATAAATAGGTTTCCAATGTAGGGGTTGGGACCCCTCGAGATGTCGCAAGGTACAGTAAATCTGCAACATGCATAATGAGACGAGACAGGAGAAAAATGTAGTTCTGCTGCTCCTCTCTAATATTCGGTTGCATTCAAAATTCTAAGCCACAGTCTTGCTTTAATGCTTCATAACAATGTGTGCCATTATTGTTACTATTTGAATTTGTTCAGACAGTAAAATAACCATTTTTATGAGTTGGTTTTAAAAGCAATATACTGGTGTGAAAAGAGAAACTAATAGGCGATTAAAGGTAAAACAATCCCTCCGTCAGCTTGTTACTATGATCGATGGCGTCCTTCATAAACCATATTGTGCCTAAATTGGAACAGTTTTAGTTATTTCACATGATAGACTTCTGTATTTGCGTTGTTGTCTGTCCACTGGTGCAGTGGGAGGGTCTCTGTTGGACAAGGTGATGTCACGCACCTGCCTGCACCAATCACAATGCAGAAACATTTGAATCAAAATGTGAGGACAGTTGTGGGGTTGTTTGCTTGTCAGGTCACTGTCAATAAGATTTAATAAAATCACACACACGACACAGTTCTGATGAAGCAGTAAAACACTCTAAATGAAAAACAAATGTGTTTTAATTTAAACTTTACCATTTATTATTATTAGCTTATTAAGTATTAAACATGGAAGGTTATAATGTGATGCTTACAACTTATTTTTCAGGGGCTTTAACGGTTATTTTAACCACACGAGAGTAAGTGAAAGTAAACATGGAGTCCTTGAAAATCCCCCGAAGCTCGACGGTATGAGCCTCGGCGCGTTCACTCCGCACTGTGACAGAGGAGGCTACAGTTGTGAGGGGGCTGAGGCCATTGTTCGGGTAAAGTGAGACAAATGAGACCCTGGAGAGCACTACTTAGCCACTCATAAAGGTCAGATATGGTGCCACACCAATGGATGCTAATCCTGACCCTGGGGACCGTGTGCACATGCGCCTCTGGATGCGATTGTTTCACAGGCCTGTGACATTTAAACCTGCATGAGCGTATGGGATCCTGGGTGGCAAGAACAGCGCCTACGTGTCTGTATGCCTGTTTGGCTGGAAAGCAGTGGGCTTTACTGCCAACTGAGGTTTAATTAGAAATGGCCTCGGGGGCAATTAAAACATCAGAGGCTATTCTCTCCTGTAGACAACTAGTGCTGTAACTATTCTCTTGATTTTTGATTAGGCTGGTAATTATTTAAAACTGTCTTCTTTTTTTTTTTAAATAAATTGAATAAAACATTTCAATAACCTGCATTTGTTGTACTTTAAAAAGAATACACATTCAGCAGTCATAAAAATTGTCTTGACATTTCTAGGAAATGATGCTTTTCTAATATTCTTTAAAAGATTTCACCAGACAGCAGGGATATCATTGCGACTGTGATATCATTATGAGGCATCACTGCACGTCAGCCATTATGTAGGCTAGTCACACCGTCTAATTGGCATCGTACTAATAACACACTGGCAGGCTGAACACATCCACTCCTTCCCTGCTTGCGGTGGAGCTATACGCTTGTCAGCAGGTCGCGCTGATTAGGGCACCTGAGAGGCAGCGCGAGCGCAATTTGTGAGTTTTAGCAGAACGTGGTGGAGATAACGACTGACGGGTCACGAGCAACAGTTCAGCGCGAGTGTAATGAGCGCAGAGACAATTCGCAACTCTGTTCATGTGTGTGTGTCAACTGTACGTGACGGTAGACAGAGTTAATGCGCAGTGCTGCAGTTACGATGCAGCACTCTTGTTTTTAGGATCTCCTCAATTTTCCAGAAACAAAGCCAAGTTCTCCCGGTAGAACCTTCAAAAGACAAAACCATCAGCGGGTTCACGACCTTTGCAGAAAGCCTTTCGTGGACGCAGAGGAGACAGCCGGGGTGATTCTATCGACATGTGAGCGCACATACCAGCTTAGACCTGTAAGAGTTGATGTAAAACACACGAAAGAGGCACAGATGTAAGACCTGTAGAAACACAGGAAACAAAAGAAGAAGAAAGGAAGCTGCTCATCATATCTCAATAAACTACTGCATGGATTGCCGTGACATTTTGTACAGACGTTCATGGTCCCCAGATGATGATGAATCCTACGTTGGTGATTCCTTTGACTTTTCATCTAGTTTCACAGTCATTCAACTTATCCATTACTTTAGTTTATGACCAAACAAGCACGCTGTCCTTGCTAAGTAGCTACATCTATAGGAGCTATTTATTTGTTAGTATATTCATAGGTAGTATTGTTTATCTATTCTAGAAGCTTCCTTATTTAGTTTGGACTTTTGATCGATGTAGATAGCTTATCCTTTTGTTAGTTAAATTATTTGTGTTTACTATATTTAGTTGTTTTGGTTTCTTAATGAATTAGGTAACAATGTGGGCACCTGGAGTTATGAATCTATAAGTAGGCAGCAGTTTGTTGCGTGCGTAAGAGAAACTGAAATTTAACAGACAATGGACTCCTCTGCCTGTGGATACCACACCATTATGGTGCGTCAGTGGTCCTTTGAATTAACCTTGATTTAGATTTTTTCAGACAAATTACCACATCTGTCCTGAGACATTATCGAGTCTTCTACATTGATATAAAAGTCTATATTGTTCATTATTACAAACGGCTGAAAGACATTTAGAAAACGACTTAAAGCAGACACAGAAAAAAAAAAGACTGCAATGCAGCAAAGAAAATCTGTAGATTGTTTCATAGATTTTGATAAATGAATCATCCAAGAGCAATAACCACAGAACACCTGACACACTGATGACCACGTCGCTACAAAATGAGGGATTAACTCCATCTAGTGGTGCAGAGAAGAACTGCCAGTTCAAAGACAGATAAGTCAAACGGGACGTTATGTCAATCACTGAGATATGATGTGCTGTAAAATAAGGATATGTGGAAAAAAACATTCAAACACGTAGATAACTTTAATTCAGGGACTGCTTCAGGAAATAACAGTTTAAAAAAAGTTACTAAATGCAACACAGCAGTTAACCAGAACAAAACACTTCTTTTTTTTTTTTTTAAATAACACTGAAATTAAAAACAAAATTCAGCATTAAAAAACTGAGCTGATGGCAGTTATGCTGCACAATGGTGACATGTACAGTTAATTCAAAAGTCACGTACTTAAAAATGGACATCTCAATGAATGCACCAACGCATCATAGATATCTTTAAGAATACAAGGAAAAGATATTAAATTCAATTCAGATTCTCTTGGAGTCTTGTGAACCTTCGTCGAGTCGTGGATTCAGTTGTGGAAAAAAAGGAACGGCTGTTCTTTGCTTCACATAGAAATTAAAAACGTGACAATCAGCTTTTCCAAATGTGAGTTATTACTTCCCGTCACCTTCCTCCTCCTCCTCCTCAGCTTCCTCGTCTTCCTCCGGCTCACTGTTGTCATTGTCTCCTTGGCCTTTCTTCGTCTCCTCTTTGGTCGTCTCCTCAGCTGTGCTCGTATCCGTTGCCGCCGGGGTCACATCGGGCTTCGCTGTGTCCTCTTTGACTACTTCCTGGACGTTGTACTTTCTATACAGAGTGTAGTCTTTTATCACGCTGATGCAACACACCGCCTTGATGACCTCCACAATGATTGTCAGTTCTGGGTTGGTCAAGTCCACTTTGTTCTTTGGGTTCAGCTTCCCCACGAGACCTGCAATGGTAATAAAAATCAATAAATAAAAGGGTCGACTCAGTTCTGTTGACGGATGATCAGAAAAGGTCAAATCACTTTTCATCAGATAAAACGACCGACCAACATTTCATCTAGAGTCCAACTCTACCTGCGATTGATTTGATGATTTCGTCTCTCTTGTTGTGGCTGCTGTTGCGAGCCTTGAAGGCGATCTGGTAGCTTCCACAGTTTGGGGTTTTGAACCAAGGCTCCAGGAAAGTAGTCAGGTACTTCACCATGTCTTCCTGGAAGGCCTTGCATGTTCCCGTCACCTGGATGAGAAGAAAAAGAAAAAAGGATAAAAGACAATGGCGGCAGCATGAAACTTAAATTACTCTTGATGTATGCTGTAACAGAAATGAAAGGGATTAAACAACTGGCTGCACTCCTTATTTCAATAAACTGGAAACGTCTTTCTGTTCTGCGGCTGTTAAATCACACGTTAGGCTGACAGTAGTGAATTTTGGCTTCTCACTGGCAGCATCCGAAGGATCACGCGGGACTTCTTCTTCTTGGTGGTGTGCAGATCAGACAGGATGTGATGAACCAGTTTGTCTGATTCTATGCGAGGGAAAAAAAAAAAAAAATGTATTCAAATTTGTGGCCACAATAATACTGGGAAAATAAAAAGATATACACGTCAATGATCCGTCCATTTAAAGAGGACTCACCCAGATTTTGAGTTTTGATGAAGATGACATTGTTTGCTCCGCTGTCCAAAGCCTGGAAGCGCCTCTCCTGTTTAGCTCCAGATGCTTTCAGCTGGGCCACTTCCTTCTTCAGCGCGACGTCAACATCAGCCTCCTCCTCTTCACTGCTGCTCCCATTGTTATCTTGCAGCTGCGATCACGAGAAGAAAGGCGTGTCAATAATACCATCATACATGTGAAACTTGAATTACCGTGGTCTATAAAATGGCAATCAAGTACAGAAAAATCACCTGACTTTTTATTATAATCATCACCTGTCCAAAAGCCAAAAATATTCATTTAAATTTTTTAATTCTTGAAATTGAATAAACTGAAACCAGCTTGATTTTGGTTTGAAAGTTACTTAATTACACAAATTGTTGTGACTCGTTTTTTAGATTGCTAGATTTAATTAATTTCGTATTTCCTGGTTCAACACAGACAAATGTAACTTAGTGCGTATTGGAAAAAGAGACCAGCTTGACCAGTTTAATTCAAGTCTGTTGACATGGGAATGTGCACAATGACAAGCTTCTGCTCTGGCTTTAAAATGAATTATGATACAATGTGCTGTTTACTGTAGGGCGCAGTTCACTTGCTGCAACTTGCACGGTAACGTAGGAACAGGAAACACGGGGGGGGCGGGATATCCAAAGTGCTTCTGGACTCACCTTCTCGGGCCCAAAGAGCTCGTCGGCGTATTCATTGAGCAGATCGAAGGCCTCCGCTGTGCACTTCCTCTCGTTCATGTTGCACGTGATGAGGATCCCCTGCATGCCCACCTCCAGCTCGCGCGAGCCCTTCCACCGCTTGCTGTGGTGGTGGCCGGTCGCGTACCGCTTCTTGCTCCGTTTCCTCGAGTCGTTGGACGCGGCCGACATGTTCGCAGATAGTCCTTCACACGGATATAAAGCCTTGTTGTGTATCCTAAGCTCAACAGCAGCGGGCTACGCTGTTGTTTTGGTTAACGTTACTCTCCCTCCTCGGCTTTATTAGCCGTTAGCTTAACAGCTCAGGCTAAGATTTAAGAGATGTTAAAGGTGCAGAGACAACAGCGTAAAAGCCATGTGGTCTTCACAAAACGACACAGCCCGGTCCCGCCTAAATATGTGCTCAAAGTACTGCAGCTGTTTCAGAGAAACGATGTCTCATTCAGTCACAACATAGCACGTTTTTAGTTGTCCTGTACGGCGCGTGAAGAGGGACAAATGTCTTCGACGTTTTCGCGAAGCATCGTTGATTTTGGGATGATTGGCGTCCTGCTTTATACTACTTAAACCTGCTGGTGGAGGAAACTAAATACTCAATGAGGTACTTTTTTATGCTACTTTACACTTCTACTCTACTACATTTCAGAAGAATACAAAAATAGCCATTTTTATTTCACCACAGACTTAATTAATAAATCACAGATCAATTAATAATTTATGAAATGCTACTAAAATTTAAACTTTCAATTCAATTGAATATAATCATTTTTTTTTTACAATTGCTTATAAACATATACATACCTAGAGAGACTTTGGTTTATAATGGAAATGAATGTAATGCCCGAGGTCCAAAGGTGGGTGTATAGTAATGTATAAACCAGCATAACAGAAGTTCCATGTCATATATTGATGGTTGAATAGGAGGATGAGGTGTAATGTAACTTCAGTAACAGATGTGAATACTTCAAAACACAGAGAAACATTTTAAAGATTAAAACACAAAAAACAAAGTCATGATTAAAACTTTATCATCATTGTATTCAACATTTCATTCTTACTGTTCAACACGTAGAAACGTTTATTATCAATGTTCAATATTGGTTGATTTGATTATTTCAATATAAACTGCATCATCAACATTATATGAACTATTAGTTGATTGTTTGATTATTCATTTATGCTCATTTCACTTTTACATCCTACATGATATGAAATAAAGAAAAGTAATTAAATAGATTTTTCATGAAAGCCAATTAATTGTCCAAAATGGAATCAATACATTTACTTGATAAATAACTATGTCAATAAAATGACAGCTCTATTACATTTAAACAAGTAAACAAGTTCAACAAAATACTTTTTGTTTTTGTGACAAACACTCTCAGCTCCACTGTGTCAGTAGCTCTTTCTCAGTGTGGACCTCTGGGCTGGACGACTCAGCGTGGCGTTGACCTGACAGAGTGAGACAGAAGACCCGGCAGCAGGAGCGCCCACTGAACCGCCCCTCAACAGAGCCGACTCCCACTTAAAGAACTCGCAGCCCTTCTGGACCCCGCCTCCGCTGCCCGACCGCCGGACCGGGCAGCAGAAGAACCCTCGCCCCTGGTTCGGGCCCCCGTTGGATACGACCTGGCGCTTCGCACGACGCCCGCAAGCACACAGCGGGGACGTGATCCTCTGCCCTCCCTTCGCTGTCACGGGAACGGAGGAATGATTGGCGAGCGAGGAGAGGACATTCTTGGAGGCGCAGAAAGAGCCGCCTGAGGAGGGACGGGAGGGCTTTGCTGGGTCGGTGAAGATGGTGAAGGAAGACTTTGGAGTCTCTCGGTGCTTTGGGACGACTGCTTGGGGCCGGACGAATGAGGTGTGAGGGCTGGAGGTCTTTTCTGGGATGAAGGGGTTGTGTCTGAGTAGAGAGGGTGGGTTTGCTTTAGGGATTTTATGAGGCCCGTCTGGCTCTTCTTGTACTTGTGGAGAGGTTCTAAGTCCGGTTTTGTGCCGATTTGATTTAGAGGCCCGACTAACAGCTTCAGGCACAGCAAAGTAAGTATTGGGCTCTGGGATCAATGAATGCTGCCTGATTATATGTAAGTGATTAGACTCACTGGTCATCTTCTGAGTTTTAAAGTTGCCTTCATCGCTCACCGTGTCTCTTGTTTCGTCTCCGACTCTAACCCGATCCCAAGATGAGTGAGCTTCATCGGGCTTTTCCCACACATGGCATCCGCTGTCAAAATCCGCCACACGATCGACATCATCATCATCGCCCTCCAACACCACATCATCATATGAGCCACACCTGTCCTCGGTTTCCACTAAAAGTTCCGCTCCTTCCTCTTCTACCGGCGCTCCCGTGTTGGACGGCGTGTGTGTCTGAGGCAGATGTGAAAGGC
This sequence comes from Cebidichthys violaceus, assembly GCF_023349555.1. Lineage (NCBI taxonomy): Eukaryota > Metazoa > Chordata > Actinopteri > Perciformes > Stichaeidae > Cebidichthys > Cebidichthys violaceus. The sequence continues at coordinate 2,049,627 of NW_027176594.1, forward strand.
AGCCTAGAGTAGTAGAACACAGAACAAGGCTGCTGCTGCTGCTGCTGTTGTTGTCACGTGATGAAGGACAGTTCATCATACCTGAAGAGGAGATATTAGCGACAGCCACTGCTTTGACTGACCTCCTGCCGCAGCCCCAGAGTGGCGTAGTTGTACCGTTCAGCAGCGTCTTCGGTGAGATCAGACTTTGGCAGATTTGTACAGAACCCGAGTTCCTCTTTGGGTCTAAATCCTTTAAAATATTCCCTGAATGTGATTTTATCCGACGTGATTCTGGAGGAATCTGTGACGATGAGGGTTTGTTTGTCGGAGGTTCGTTTTCCTCTTTATCTTTGTTGGATTTTTTGTTGTCTGCGGTTGTGTTTCCAAACATGGGTTTGACCCTTGATGGCATCTATAAGAAGATGAGAGACATAATCGTGAAATATCATCCAATCCTGATTTCCGTTGAAACAGCAGTCAAACAGGTTCTCCCTTTAATCTAACCCTAATTTATTTCTTCAGTGTCCGGAAATATTTACTTCACTACAAATGTCATGAATATCAGTGTTTAGGATTTGCAACAGTCCAGTTATATATTTGTTTATTTATATAAGAAAGCTTTAAAACAAATGAAAACATTTTACATGTAGAATTTCTGAATCAAACAAAGACTTCCATATATAGTCATCATCCACAACGGGGGTTTTCTTGGGAAGACAGAAGGGAGGCCGGGGGGAGGGGGGGGGGGGGGATTTAGGAGTTGGGATGCATCGCTGGATGACGGCCACTCACCTTCTCCGGGCTCCTGGTGATCTTCATCACACACCCATCCCTCATCATCCTCGCTGCCAACTGAGCTGTATTTCGGGAGTCATCCAAACCTGAGGGAGGGAGGAAAAACGAGACACGCTGGCTCAGATTGAGTCTATTTTCCGTGTGGATGTATTTTGACGAAATAACTTTTTTAGCTTTGTTTATACCGGAATGTTCTCTCCCGGAAAACTGTATTCCCAGATCTTGCAGTGCCCCGTTCAGGCCTTTGGGCTTCCTGTCGTAAAACAACTGAAACACGACAAATCAGCAAATTGAATACTTTACCTTGTAGCTTCAAATGGGAATATGCAATAACTATAAAATGTCTTTCATACTGTAGACTAAATAATAACTAAACAATTGTTAGGTGAAGCCATAAGCATGAGTGATAAAACGCAAAGGACAACCGAGGTGTCTTACCTTGTAGGTGCTTCTCAGGTCTATCCAGCTGTTGAGCACATCAGGCTTATGGAGCTGCTTGCGTTTACACTCGTACTGCAAACAAACTCCGAGATCCCAGTCTGGCACGCAACGCAGACGGAGGCACATTAAAGTTAACAATGTGTTTTAAGCTCAATTTATCCACTTCATTTGCAAAATTCCAATGAGGTGAAAACAAACGGTTGAGGCAAGGCAGCCTCAACCAGTGTTGTTGTACACGATATGCAACGTTAGAAGATAAACACGGCATTCTAGTTGACGTTAATTGTGCTCTTGTTTCCAATGCAGGCAAGATCCTCATTAATTGAGTCCAAAGCAGTTGACTTTTACCTGACCACGTGACGAAAGTACACAGTTTTTGAGTCGGTGAAGGTGCAGAAGATCTCTGCGGTCTGTTGGGAAACACCACACCCATCTCAAGCTGCAGGTTTTGCAGCCAGCGGCTGAACCGAGAGAGGCCGATCTGAAGGGGGATCCCTGCCTCGACTTGAATCTGGAGGACGGAGAACCGAAGAAGATGTCAGATGTGACGCAAAACTATTTACAGCGCACACACACACACACACACACACACACACACACACACACACACACACACACACACACACACACACACACACACAGTCACCTGTGTAATCCCGGTGAGCTCGGTGCAGAACTCGGACAGAATGGGGTGCTCTTGGGGTTGAACGTATGTGTGAAACTCGGACTCGACCTCCCCTGTGGATGTGTTCAGCAGAACAGCAGGAAACTCGACTGTCATGAGAGGAAGGAGGGACACCCGGTTACCAGCAGTACGGGTGAAACATCAGATCGGTCCACATGTGACACATATATAAAAGGGATACTTACTAATTTCCTGGCTGTAGTTGGTTTTCTCTCTCCAGCAAGTTGACTCAAAATCAATCACAATGAGGTATGAAAATATCTGATCTGAAAGAAAACAGACAGTGTAATGACGAGGGGATCAAGTACATGAACTCTGTAAGCATATTATAAATACAAATAATCACACTTACTTGATAACAGTGATTTCTTTGACCCATTAGAGGATTTACTCCGCTGCCTCAATAATCCTAGTTCTCTGTGGAGACAGGAAGGGATTGAAGAGCAACAGTTAGAAGTAACGTTAAACTACTAACGTTACTATTACAACTAACGTTACTACCTAGCGTTACTGAATATACTGTTGAGGGGCAAGTACTGCTGACTATTTCAAACACAAATAAAGTTAGTTTGAATTTTAAAACAATATTCAAGCGCTGCACGTAAACAAACAGAACCTAGCTAACGTGGTTGTTAAACATGTAAGGCTATTACGTTACAATGTCGTGTTTCTTTGTGTTCCCAGTTTATTAGCTAACGCCAAAGGTTTAAGGTTAATCGGTCACTTACTTGGCCAGTTTCTTTGTAGACATAACGTTGTTTGAAAACGCAGCAAAAATCGCGCTGGTTTTTTAAATGTTCATCTATCAGTCTGAGCTCGATTAATTTGGACTAGTCAGAAACAAATAGTCGACCGCAGAAAAATCGTAGAGTTCACGAAACTGAACTGAGCGAACTGCATTTCCGGTTTTACCATACAGTCACCAAAACAAAAGCATGAAATACTGCAGCACATACAAAACACCACGACTGTTTATATTTATATGCCGATACAGCGTCAGTCTGATTTGTAATGTGCGTTTCTTTTTCAAACCTCTTAAATTCTTCAATTTAGCTACATTGACAGACCAATACACATGACTACAGTTCTAGCTTCATTCGTTTATTTTTTAAAGTTTTGAACCGGAAGTACTGCTGTCATATTTTCTTTTAACTTATCACATTGTAACGTGCAGCAGCGCCTGCGCCTCACAACCATGTGTTTTTAGCCTCTACCAGTGGTAGAAAAACATGGATTTGGAACCCTCAGGATCCATAACATCTGGTATGTACACATTTTTATCCTGGTAACTATTCTCACACGTATACTTTTATTATAAATTATAAATGTATAAGAGTAATTTCTTTTTTAAATGACTAAGTAAGTCAGCTAGCTAAGCGAGGTGTGTAGTGTTTCTAGTAGTTAACTGTTACTCTTTATTCTCACTTTAGTTTTGCTAGCTTTGTACAGCAGTAAAAGGTCAGATTCCACTGGAATCAACTCACTTGAACCTACAGAAAAAAAAGGCTTAAACTTACTTTATTTACCTGAAAGTTGCAGCGGAAATAAAGAAAACACACCATCATACAGTCACCGGGTATGCTTTAAATGCACACATAATAGTACAAAGTACCCCAAAGGCAACACTGCATGTTTCAATCCAATCAATTGTTGCTTTACAGCTAAAGTAATCAAAATGAACCCAAATCACCACCATGTTTTTCTAATTAATAATCAGTGATTCCTGTACAATGAAGGGTGACGTTCTAGAGTATTAGTCAGCCAAATAAGGGCCTATTGGGATCTGTATTTTACTTTCACTTTAAGTAAAACTGTGATAGTTTTGAGTTATTTCCCATATTATGGGGCGAAGGTGGTAAAGATATTTAGTCATTAATGAAGGCATGACAATCCTCAATTTCAAAACTCCTTAACTGTTTCTCTGTTTATATTTTGTCTTAGTACAAAAGCAACCACATTCCAAAATACAGCTGATCAAAGAATAAGTAAACAGCACTTGAGGCTTAGCTGTCAGTTATTGATATTACAAATTACAGACACATTTCCTGTGTTCTACTTTACAAAATACAACAATATGAATTTAAAGATGCACGTGTGTAACTCCCCAGACGTCCATAAACTTCAGCTTGAATCACGCAGTTCGATGTTGGACATCCAGGAGACGATGCCATGTTAATATTTGTCTTTACCTCCCAGTAGGAACATCTGAAGAGCTTTCCTCAGCACCGGAAACACGCAACGGAAGGAAAAGACGGAGCGCCGCCCCCGCAGCGCACGGGGAGGCCAAGAGGTTAAGAACTGTGCAGCGGGAAGGCGAGGAGACGCAGACGCGTGGACGCTCGCCCAGCATTTCTGCGCAGCTCGACCGCCTTCAACAACCAATTACACCGAGTGAGCTGACGGAGCTGCTGCACTATGCCGCTCTGGGGAAAACAGGTGGCGTTAAACAGCCCAGGTGATGACTTATGGTAGTAACATAAAAAATAAAAAAAACCTCTCTGTGAAGCACTTTTCCTGTGTCCCCCGTGCTCTAACGATTTTAAACGCCACACCACTTGGTCTCTTTTCTCCGTCTCCGTGTCTTCCAGCTGGTGTCGTCTCCTCCATCAGAAGAGGGTGACAGCTGTGAATGTGGTGATGGTGGAGGGGCTGACCCAGAGTCACTTTTACGAACACTACCTCACCCTGCAGCACCTCAGGACCAGCTACGCCACCGTGAGTAACCAGCATGGTAAATGCACGCTGATGGAAGCTATGAGCGTCAGTGTTTTCCCGGGGGGGTCAACGCTGGACCTTGTCGTTTGTTATTTTAGAGGGTCACCTTTACTCCGTCACCTGCCGACCTGGCGTCAGGAATCTTCAGCGGTGAAGTCCCGGAATCGGACGCTCCATCCCAACGGCAGAGTGGAAGCAGTGAACTGCACAGAGGTGGGAATGTTTTGTGGGTACGTTCTGACTGTGTGTCGATCACCAGAATGACGTAAGAGTCTTATTATCTGAGACTTTATCACAAAATGACGATGAAGCCCACACAGCTGTCCTCATCATTAAAGGCTGCTAATAGAGTTACATGTTATATAATAAATAAATGCCTCACATCCACAATTCATTTGACGAATATTCTTCTTCTGAATGCCTTTATCCCCGGAATATCATCACATTATTTTAAAGTGGCATTTAGTCAGAAATAGTATACCTCTCAGCTGTAGTTTCTTGTTCTTTATTGTGTGTGTGTGTGTGTGTGTGTGTGTGTGTGTGTGTGTGTGACACACACACTGCTGCAGCACTGAGGATTCACCCAGTAATCACCAAGTTCGGGACAAAGAGGAGAGGACTGACAGCGTACGTTCTCCCCCAGGAGGAGATGATCAAGAGACACTTCCCTGTCAAAGGTGAGTGTCTCTCTCTCTCTCTCTCTCTCTCTCTCTCTCTCTCTCTCTCTCTCTCTCTCTCTCTCTCTCTCTCTCTCTCTCTCTCTCTCTCTCTCTCTCTCTCTCTCTCTCTATTGGCTGCTGTCTCCATCCACACCTTCTGCTCCTCGTCTCTGTCTCCAGGGATGCCGGGCTTTGAGGAGTTTGTGTGCACAGACGGTGTTGACTGCGTGACTGACAGCAGCCCTCTGTATGGACTGGACTGTGAAATGGTGAGAGGACGCTCTCGACTATATACTCCATTTCTACAGTTCATTTTGATAGACTTTTACCGTGTGATTAAAAAGTCATTCTTTACTTAATATTATAGTTATTATATGACACTTATTATTCTAAGTGTGGTGAGTTATTCAAATGTTTCCCCTCCCTGATCCACCCGTGTGTTGATGTTGTGCTTCAGTGTCACACAGAGAGAGGGTTCGAGTTGGCTCGCGTCTCTCTGGTGGACAGTGAAGGGAACTGTTTGCTGGACGAGCTGGTGAAACCTCAGAACCGAATACTCGACTACCTCACCAGGTACACACACACACACACACACATACACAGGTGTGCTTTTTTTTTTTTTAGATAACCACCATCAGTCACTGTGTTAAAAAGCCGAAACACACGTTTGTTGCTTGGTGCGCTCTGATAGGTTCTCTGGTATAACCGCGGCGATGTTGCTACCAATCACAACGACCCTGCGCGACGTTCAAGTGAAGCTCCGGAAGTTGTTGCCGAGCGACGCGGTTCTGGTGGGACATTCACTCGACAACGACCTCGTGGCTCTGAAAGTGAGTTCAACTTTCTTTGTTTATATTATTGTATTTATTTAGTTTTATTTACTTGTATGTATTTATGTTATTCATGGTTATCAGAATATTTTTGGAGAGTCTCTCTTCAGAAGCAGATGCATCTGTTCTATAGTGTTTTGACCCGTATTGTTTGTGTCCTGCCTGCAGCTGATCCACCAGCATGTAATCGACACCTCGCTGCTGTACAGGAAAGACTTTGGACAAAAGTTTAAACTGAAGGTCCTGGCAGAGATCGTGCTGCAGTAAGTTTTCTCTCTCTCTCTCTCTCTCTCTCTCTCTCTCTCTCTCTCTCTCTCTCTCTCTCTCTCTCTCTCTCTCTCTCTCCTCGTCTCACCCACCAGGGTTTATAATTAGATTTTCCACTTGTGTCCCAGGAGGCAAATCCAAACTGAAGGGAAGAAGGGTCATAATCCCATTGAGGATGCTGTAGCAGCCCTGGAGCTGGCTCAGTATTTTATCAAAAAAGGACCTTGTCAGGTAACACACTCTCACACACACTGTCTCACACACATACACACACACACACACACACACACACACACACAGTTGACATCTTATGTTCTGTGTATGCTCACTCTCAGGTTGTAGAGCTTCACCTGGAGGAGCTGTGGGGATACACCATAGTGGAGGAGCCCGACTGTGAACCCGCCCCCAAACCAAGTCTCAGGTACAAAACGTTCCGCCGTCTGTAGACCTCTTTGTCTTCTTTATACCTGACCACAGTTACTCAGACCATCTCCTCACAACCATCTTTATATTCTGGCGCAGGTTTGCGGACATATTACAGACTCTCGGCCGGTCAGTCGCCTTCCTAGGAAAGCGTTCGGACCTCACCCTGGATCTGTCCAATCAGCAGTGGCTCAGCTCTGACAAAGAGGTGAGACATGAGAAGTTGTGACTCTGGAGCCGTCTGAACCTTTTAAACTGATCACTGTTTCCAGCTGTGGTGCGTATCTGTGGTACTCTTTATAAAGAGTTTGATGGTGAAGCTGTTTGTTAGACATTAGGGTCCCTGTCTCCAGGTGGTGATGAATATCATCAGGTGTCTGCTTTTGATGAAAAATCTTTCGTGGCATTTCTGCCTAATTTAACAACCGACATTGACGAAGAGAGGAAAGATGAATGAAGTTGCCCTTTTTGTTTCAAGAGAGGACTTTTGGTTGTGATTAATTGGATTAATGGTGACTATGCGCGTATGGATTTGCTGCATTTGCCTCCTTTCCCCCCCCCCCCTCTCACTCACTAAATGTGTCTTTTTAACTAACTCCTCTCTTTCTTCACCTCCGTTCCTAAATCTTGCCTCCTTCAGGTGTTGGCCTCCTTCAGGAGACGGACCAAGTGTCCGTTCCTCTCGGTGCTCCGGTTGTCTTCCCTCTCGGACCGTCTGAAGAGGTTCCACCCTCATCGGGAGCACCAGAGGCTGAGGGTGAGGGCTATCTATTCCCACCACCATGCCTTTTTTAAAAAAATTTTTTATTTAAAGTGTTGTTTCAATGCGCTGCTCAACTCGTGCGTCCGTCCTGCAGGCGACCCTTCGGGATATGTGCGTCGTGTTCGCCGGGCCGCTCCCTGCTGGTTTCTCCGAGAGGGAAGTGAGGCGGCTGTTTCGCTGCTGTGGACCGGTGCGAAACGTCAAAATGTTGACAACTGTCAGGGTACGTCTCGCCTACATTTAGGATTTACATTTAACGGACGGTGTTTCTGTCACCGATGTACAACCGAATACCTCTCGGGATGCGGCGAAAATGACCGCTTCAGTTCCTCTTACACTGTAAACGCTGTTTTCCCTTCTTTTCTGGTTGTCATGTATTAATCCTACCTGTTTTTTCTGACTACCTTTGGCTCTCCAGGTTCATGCAGAGGTAGAGTTTGAGCTGCTGGAGGGAGCTATGCTGGCTCTAAAAGCATTGAATGGACTTAATATGCAGGGACAGTCCATCAAGGTAACTCTCTTCCCCCTTTTTCCTTATGTCACTTCCATTCCTTTTACTTCACAGTGAAAGTTACTCCCAAAAAAAGCTTTTTGCAGACCGTTTGCTGGCGTGTGCCTTTTCTAGGTCCAGAGGCCTGTCTACGAGTCAATGCTGGACCTGGACCTGACCCTTGATGCTTTGATGCGCGACGGTCTCGACACCAGTCACCTCTACGCCGTTCGGTTGAACCCCAGCATGGCTGAAGACCTACGCGTCTCTGCCAGGGTCAATGGACGCGCGTCGGATGCAGAACGTCCCGGCGTCACTTCTGTTAGAGCGGCGAACGGGTCTCCTTCAGCGAAAGCAAACGGCTCGTCGCGGCTCAAGGCCACCAGAGAGTCTCAACTCTCCGAGGAGACGATCAGAGAGACGTTCGGTCGCTTTGGTTCGGTGGAGAGAGTCGTCCTGCCCGCCAAATGCGGAAAACGTGCGAGACATGCGTACATAAGTGAGTAAAAAGATAGTCCAGTCGTCGTACCGTTCAAACGGAGTGTCCGTGCGTCTCTAACGCGAGTGTCTCCCGGGTTGACAGAGTTTGAGAGCTCGGCGGAGAAACGCGCGGCCCTCAGCTCCTCTGAGGATCTCCGGAAGGACAACTACCTCGTCTGTCCTTCCCTCACTCCGCCGCACTTACCCTCGTGGGTCAGCGCGGCGGATACCGGCGGCGAAGCGGCGGAAGGCGAGGAGAGGACCCACGGGCACGCCGGTTCTCAGGTGAAGACGTCGATTATTTCGTTAGATCAGCAATGGGTACTTCCTGATCTGTCATTTTCATCTCGAGTCGGCTGCTACGGTTGTCAACACGCCACGTCTAAATGAGAGGCTGAATTAAACGGCTATTTTGAATAAAGACGATTATATAGTGACAGAACCCAACAGTTATATTTACACTGCAGCGATTGAAAGAGGTCATCTGAAAAGACAATGAAGGCAGGTCAAGGTGATTATATTAAATTAAATTATTAAATAACTCTCTGAAGATGATCCCATCTTAACAATGGCAGACACTGCATTGTTCTGGCTTTACAGTTGACCAATTGGTTCCAGAAGCTTTGGGCTTACTGATTTTAAACAGCTGTTTAAAAGCATTTTTTTTTTTGGTTTAAAAACGTCACAAAAAGCGACGATTTGAACTCAAATTGCGTGAATATAGAGGCGTTTAAAGTCACTTTTTCTCTCCATACATCTGTGCACGCTGGCCTCTGATAAACGGAACAATAGGCGGAAACGACCTTTTTGTTTTCCAGTGATAACGCGTCGATTATCTGGCGATAAAGCTCGTTTTCTCTCGAGATAACAAAATAATTAACTTGTGATCTTGAGATAAAAATGATTGCAAGCGCGGCACTTCTCAGCCTCCATTAAAAAACCTGAGAGAAACCTGAGCTTTTAATATTTATTTATTCCTCGATGAAAGAGTCTGACAGTTTATCCCGCTAAGTGTTAACGATTGAAATCGAAGCACAAAGCAAAAATCGCTACAAAGCGCATATGAGGCAGAGTAATTAGTACGTTTGTGATTTGATCTTTTAGACCTGTACGGTTAATGATTTCTTTAACACAATGCAGTGAAGACTCCTTTATGTAATCCGCGTAGGACCAGGAAATGGATCTCCTGATGGGGAAGTTGGACCGCCGCCTGAGGAAGCTCTTCAGCTCTCTCCCAGAAGGCACCTTGTCCGTGGTCGTGCTGCTCGGAGACGCCAGGTGAGGACTCACAGACAGTCTGAGGAGAATCTGCAACCAAACGTCATTATTTCTAAACCCGTCTCTTCCCCCTAGTGCTCCTGGCTGTCCTGGTTTGTGTCTGATGGAGGTCAAGCAAGAAGGATTATAAACCTGCACTCAACATGTCCTCCGGTCCACCTCCAGACTTCAGTGAGAGATGAGCGCCGCATGCCTGGACTCTTTTTATTATTAGGTAAAATGTATATAAAGTTTAAGTCAAACACAGTACTTGTGAAATATTGAAAGCTACAAATTAAATCTGCCTTTGGTAACCAATGATTTTGACATTGTGTGAGTTTTGGCACTTTGTGTGTCTCTTAATGGGAAACTAACAAAATCAGTTTGTTATGAGTGCGATCATCTTGGCACATAACTCTTCATAAACACATGTTGGGGCGGAGTTTGAAAGTCCTCCAGATACGATTTGTTCTCCTGGAAGAAGATAAAGATGGAAGATTTATGAAGTGACTGAATCCAAAGACAGACGCCATGTTGGATGAATGTTTATATTCATTTAAGTAAAAGAAAATGTATTAATGAGCAGTATTTACCTTACAATCCATTCATTTTGATGTCAAACTGATTCAGATCTAGCGTTTCAAATCCGTTTCGAGTGGTCACAGGAGAAGCTCAGGTGTTACTAATGAGACCAACGACGGCGCCGTCATTCAAGTGAGACCACAAGCACAACACCAGGACCCTGAAACTGAAGCAGCTAAATGGAATGCAGCCATCACCAGAGTAGATCTTTACACCCGTGCTGTCAAAACTACTTTCAAAGAGAAGACTGTGTACAAAGACCAAGTTTAAGATGCAATACGCTTTAGAGTATTAAGTACAACATGTAAGTGTTTATAAGCAGTTTAGAGGGTTATTCTATTAGCAGTGGATGAGACAGTGCTTAAATATAAATTATTAATTGCTATCCAGGGAACCCAGGTCACCTTTTATTAAAAAAAAAAAAACAAAAGAAGTTACCGATTTAAGCCTTCAGCTTTTTTTTTTTTTTCTTCAAACAGTGGACGACCTGTTATGAACTTATGAGTTCCATTAGATTGTAGTTTCAGTGCATGTGAATGTAAAAGTTGATATATTATGAGTATAAAGTAATAAAGCGTTGAGAACGTCCCTCTATTGGAGACTGGAATCAGAAAAGACTGAAGACAGAGATACTAAGAAACATTCTTTAATTTTGTTTCCCTTTCCAAGGAAACATTTTAAGTATTTTTTAAACTTTACACCTTTTGCATTAGAACATACTTTGACATTGTTGCAAGTTGACACGGTTACAAAACAGTTAACACAAAAAAAAGGTAAAGAAAAACTGTACAAAAGGAAAACGATCACTTCTCATAAAGGATCAAAACGCCACCAATTATAAACATCATATTGTCATCGATAAGCTTATACATGTCGGATAAAACTGGTTTAACGTGACAACTTATTTTAAAATGGGGAAGAAAAAAAAAGAAAGTTTGACTCCATTAAAATAGTAAATAACCCAGACATCGTGAACTACAGGTCCTGTCAGGCAGCATTTCATCTCACGGTTTATGAAACGGAGTCACAAAGAGAGAAGCTGGTTATCTCCCCCACATGCACAAACTCTCACACAACTCACTCACATAATAGAAGACTGACCGTCATTAAAAATAGTAAATGATTTCAAAGTGTGGCGGCAGAATCCAGTCTGAACACAGAATAAATGAACATTTCTGGAGATTAGATTTTAAGATTCTAGTCAAAAGAGAGTGTGTGTGTGTGTGTGTGTGTGTGTGTGTGTGTGTGTGTGTGTGTGTGTGTGTGTGTGTGTGTGTGTGTGTGTGTGTGTGTGTGTGTGTGTGTGTGTGTGTGTGTGTGTTACCCAGAAGAGTTGCCCGCTCCTCCGATACAAGATCAAAATATGGCAGCTGTTATGGCTTGTGTTCTCTGTCAAGAGTCCAGTCTTGGCTGGTAGCTTTGGACACCGGTATCCACAGCTGCAAAGTGAACTAATTAATTTAGGGCGTGCGTCACTCCCAGTGACGTACAACCTTGCAGGAGAGAGAGAGAGAGAGAGAGACCCAAGTGCTTAGGAAGAGACTCTTGAGCAGGAGCTCATTGTGGGACCTCTCCACACCTCGCCTGCTGCTGCTGCTGCTACCACACTTCTGGCACCTCAAACAGCGACGGCGTAGATTCAGCCCCTGTTCAAGAGGAGAGGACAGACAGGAAGAGATGAGGACAAGGACCTTCAACTTATCCTAATCTTAAATGGTGCATTTAAAAAAAAACGTTCGCTCCCTTCGTGCACAGGCTTTGGTACGGTCACTACATTGTCTTACACTGGCTGGAAATTGCAATAACTTCCATTGTACTGTGATGTAGTTCACATAAAAAGATGGTTTGCGAACGTTCCAGTTCAGAAAGATTGTCTATTTGAGCTTTGACACTACAGTTCCCTTCATGCTTTGGGTGACAAACAGGAAGTGAGTCACGTTGCATGAGCTCTTAGCTGTTCCTGTTTAACCATCGTACAGACGATCAACACTGAAGACACACATGTGAGGATTATGAGCTGAAGTTTTTCTAGGATTTCTTTGACATAAACCCACTTATTAACCTTTTGTCAGTGCGAGCGTTCAAAACACACCTTTGCGCTTCTTCTTCTTGTTCTTTTGACCTTTCCTCCCGTGGACCGCCGGGTCTTGTTGCCAGGTGACCGTCCCCTCGGCATCGTTGCCTTCGGGACTTCTCTCCTCATCGGGGACGGGACTGGACCCCGTTGAGTCCGATGCGTCTCTGCGGGGGGGCACAGCAACCGTTATGGGCCTCGAATCGCAGCGAACAGAACAGAACTACATCGACAAGCGCCTCCGTTTCACTTACGCCGTCTTTAGCCATCCTTCCGAGGTCTTGCTCTCGATAGCCTCTGCGTTTGCCTGTCCACCTTTGTCTAAGAAACAAAGAGTGCACGAGAGCCTAAATTAGACCTTTATACACCACGTGCACTTTACTTAGTGAGAAGGGATACTAGAACCCTAAAAACCTGCTGCATGTTGCCACACAGCAGCAGGAAAGCACTTCTGCATGCGTTCACACACACACACACACACACACACACACACATACACACACACACACACACACACACACACACCGTCAGTTTTCATCTTCTTGCTGCCCGTGCTATCCGGGTACGAGTAGTTACTCCAGCCGTCTGCGATTGGAGCGTCTTCGGCTCCCTGCTCCCCCTGAACGGGACTGATGCAGCGTTTCCTCAGACCCCTGGAGAAAAAAAAGCATCAATAAAGATAGAAACCTCCCAAGGAGGGGGGTAAATGCACCGATTGTCATGTTGAAAATGCAGCGCAGGCGTACTTGGGATATCCAAAAGTGGCAGCAGACGTAGCCGAGGTGTAGTGAGGTTTCATCCAGCCGTCCTCCCCCCAAGATTTGGGCGTTTGGCCGACTTTCTCCTTGTCCTGCTGCTTGCCCTTGATGTACTCTGCGTACGTCTGGATCCTGTAACTCTCTGCGTAGCGGCTGGTGTTCATCGCTGCGTGGTTAGACGGAGACATTGACAGATTGCGGCGTCATTTGTCTGGTGTGTGTGTGTGTATATTCAGCTGGGGGGGTGAAACTCACCTATCTGCACCTGGTCCGTCTGACTCAGTGACACAAATGCTGACGTGTCGTCTAGCCAGGACACCTGGATGTTCCCTGAGTGGATAACAGAGGAGCAGAGCGAGTGACCAACGGGTCATCCCCGTTAGAAAGCACAAATGTCCCGCAGAATAAAAAAAAAATCACATCTTACCAAAGGCACTGAAGAGCTGGTAGAGATCACTCGTCTTCCATTCTTTGGGGAAGGTGACATACAGGACGTGGTCTCTTTTAGGTTGCACTGTGGGAACAGAGGGGGGGGGACGGACGGACAGTAACAGTTGCTAATATTCTATGTTCTCCACAGGGCACCTTTAAAGTTTCCAGGCATGTAGTTTAATCCAACAATCGCGGTGCAACATTATACTCACAATCTGGTCCTGTGATGTTGAGGTAGGGAATGTCTATTATCCTCATCAGGAAAAGCCTTGAGAACAAATAAGAAATAGAGGCATTATATGCATCTTTGTCTACAGATATTTTTGCAGTTTATGAAAAGTCGGCTGCAAATTCCAGCGCATCTCTTACTTGTTGAAGAAAGGCTCAACTAGCTTGGAGGAAGAAGAGATGTGCGCTTTGGGCGGAGTCAGGAAAGAGCCTGCAAAGAGAGTCAAGCAGACACAAGTTTAAAATGCATGTAGTTTGACTTTGATTTACAGAACAGGATCAGTGAGAGTTACCCAGATAGTTGGCCATGGAGATGAAACAGAGGCCAGTGATGTAGGCATCGTACCCGGCCTCGTGCAGCTGCTCCTGGGCTGTGTCATAACTGGTGAACCCCTCTGCCGTTTCTGACGGTGAACGGGGGAAAAAAAATAAAATAAATGATGTTGCAGAATTTTGGCTGTTTGAGAGCGGCTCAGACAAAACGTCATGCATTTACTTACCGACTTGTGGCGACTTGAAGGGGCTGCTCTTCACCTGTTTCTCCAACTCTGCCAGAGACGTGTTAGTGATCATCTCCTGAGACACAAAAAGGAAAAGTCTAGTTTTAGAAAATATCGAGAGACAAGTCTTGAATACGGTTTGAGCTACTTGTAGTTCGTTGGTGCTCTGACCAGTGATGCAACCCGAGCAAAGATTCTACCGCTGCTTTTTGGCATCATCTTGTCCAAAAGCCCCAACTTTGCATTTTAAGTACAATAAAGTCCAATCAGTTAACTTTGAAAAAAGGTATTTTTCACCGTTCTAAAATACCTCAAATCAACAACAGATATTCTACAGCGCTGAAGGAAGATCAGTTACCTTAAAAGGCTGCGTGGAAGCCATCAACTTAGTGTCCAGAAGTCTGCAAGTGAAAGACAATAATGAACAAAAAAAAAAAAAAAGTACAGGAAACCCTCTGCCTTCCTGAATGTGTTCACACAGAGGAGCATCACCTTGGGAAGACACACATAGTGACCTCTTTAAAGTCTTGGAGATCCTGGAGAAAAGAGCAGCGGCACAAATGAGTCATAAATTACAAAAAGCAAAAAAACTAAATGCATCATATCTGAAGTCTTAAAGCTCGTACCTCTGGCAGAGGGCAGTAGAACTGGTGGATGGTGTGCATCACATCCAGCAGCATGTTGTGGCCAACCACAAGTTTACCCTGTAGGTCAGAGTAAACGGGTTAAGGGTACGAGTCACATTTTCCAAAGACAAAATATATATATTTTTTTTAAAAAAGTTGAAATAGCAACAGAAGGATGTAATATTCGTGTCTTGTAATGATGCAGATTAAACGTGAGTAACGTATTCCAACTACTAATTCATTCATTTAAAATACAATTCTTAGAATTAAAATGCAATTCAATATTTGAAGCTTTGAGCTGATTTTCCATTTGACTGAACATAAATTGAGTTTGACTCACAGATTTAGAGATGGCGTGGATGACCCGGGAGAAGCCAACAGCATCATTTAGCTCCTCCTGTTGGCGAAAAAAAACGATAATATTCAATAAGATTAAAAATGATCCTCAAGTTCTTCAAAATTAAAGACAAACTTATGTATTCCTCTACTGAATACACACAGACACTTTGATTTAACGTCCATCTTGACTCACCTGCTCCCTCTCCCGTTTCTGCTGTTCCCTCCTCTTCCTCTCCTCGTCGTCTACCCTGCTGACCTGGATGTAACGCTCCTTCTGCACACATGCACAACGCAGAGTATTTATCATATTCCGCTCAAAACCAGAGGGCGGCATCGGTTGAACTACAACACGTTCTTACCTTTTCTGTTTCCACAGTCTCCACATGAAGCCCCTTTGGAAACCTGTGAAAAACAAAAAGACAAATCTTTATCTTCTTCAATCCAACACAAAAAAAAAGACACTAATAGCAAACGTGTTGAGTGACACTCACTTCCAGTTCAGAGTCTGATAAATCAGCTTTCGCTGGAACCTGGTTAGGAAATATAAGCAGAGTTAAAAAATAAATAAAAGCATTTTTCAGAGAAAGAACAAGAGCTCACAGCTAGCAAAATGTCAGCAATCAGGCAACATTATAGAACGGCAACCTGTACAGTATGCAAGGCTTTATACATTCCTTATTTAACTCACTGGTATCAGTAAGGAAATAAATGGCATCAAACATTACCAAAGGATGAACGCAAAGTGAGTGAACATTACCCAGTACATGGCTCCAAGTCCAAAGTCTTCTCCGAGTTAGTGAAGAGGGTCTCAACCTTCCCTCTGTGAGGGAGACAGTAGAGATGACATTATTCCATTATTCCAGAGTCAACTGAGGAGGTACAGTCCCTCCCATGTGGCTGCTAGTGAGTCCAGGGGGGGTCAGTGACGGGGTCTCCTTCCAGCTGGCCACGCCCAACATACCCCAAAGGAAAAGGTGACCACAGCTGGCTCACATGAAGTGTGAAAGAACCAAATATGCACAACTTGTGTCTAAAAGCTCGTACACAACGCTGTGTGTACCACGCAGTAACACTTACATCACCCTGTTGATGTAGTCTTTATGTTCCTCGGGTACGTGTGCGGGGCCTTTGGAGGACGGGGAGATGAAGGACGGGGTCCCCACACCGTTAGCGTGTTGATTCCTCCTCTCCTCCGTCTGCTCCCTCAGCTGGACTTCCTCATCTTGGTTCAGGTACGGGATTCCTTTTGAATACCAGACAGAGTCACGATTTTACATCCGTCTAGTGAACGGAGGTTCTATGGTGGCGCTACACATTCACCGTCCTGGAGAACAGCAACGATTACTGCTCGCTACGCTCCCTCCAGCGGCGTTTAAAGTAAAGGCCGACTGGAAAAGTCATCTAGGTTTCATGAGACAAAAAAAAAGAAGAAAAAAGAAGGGGTATTTCATGTCGCTCGGCGGTGTACTCACCATGACAGAACACCTTGTTGAAGTCAAATCCCTGACTGGCCAGGAAGTCAATACTGGAACTCTGAAATGACAAAAAGATAACCTTCCGTTTCCATCAAAAAGCAGACAGAAGCGTCATCGTTTTACAGCTGACCAGGCGTTTTACAGGAACAATCTTTTTTTTTTTTTAACCCATCCACATCACTGTCACTATTAGAACTCATTCATCTCCGTTCACAGTGCAGAAAACGCTCCCAGGAGCCTCAACCGCCTTACCTGACAGATGAACTTTAAGTCGGGGGACGTCCTGTTGAACGGTTTCGGGAATACGTAAAAATTAAAAGGCTTTGTGATATACCTGCAGAGATGGGAACGCAGGACAATGAGGATTAGTGAAATTATTCCAGCAGCTGGGAAGTTATTAAAAAAAAAAAAAAAAAAAAAAAAAAAAAAACCTAAATAATTTACAACTAAATTAGTACAAACTACTTTAAGCCTTGCTTTATTTTGTTTAATTAAATAAATAAATAATCTGTCTCCCAAAAAGGAGTCCTTTGGGATACAGTGATTCTATCTCCCCCATACATCAATATCAGATATGAAGCACACGTCACTCACTTTGACTTTGTCTGGTCGTACTTGAATGTGCAGATTCCAAATTGGAACAGCAGGAAGTCCATAGAGTGCTGGTGATCAGACAGACAGACAGACAGACAGACAGACTTTAAATGAGATGAGCAGTAAACCAGAATATGGAGGGAAAATCAGGACGCATTAAGAGACAAAAATAAAAAAGGTGTTAAGTACCGTAAACCCATCAACTCTTGCTTACCTTCTTAAGCTTCGTGTACCGCTCCTCCGGAGTGTCCAGCCCGTTGGTGAGTGCACTGACATTAGGACCGTCGCTTATCCCTAAAAAAACAAAAAAAACAAACACCACATGTCACAATGTATTTACACAACGTAGACTATTTAAATAAAATAAAAAATTATCTATCGTTACCTGAAAATTCTCCATCGATGGCAAGGAAGTCCGCCTCCTCTATCGCGCTGTACACCGCGTTTAAACTGTCTTTAAAATCTGTAATAAAAAGAGAAAGTGTATTAACGTCAGCAGCTACGTTAGCGTGATGGGGAAAGCGTGCTAGCACATAAACCACCGCAGCTTAGCTTAGCTCAGCTCAGCTAGCTAGCAGAAACAAACCGCTGAGGACTGAAATGGTCGTGTCCGTTTTAAATAGATATCAGGGTCACTACTGCTGGTGTGTGTTAAAACGCCGCATGTAGCGCGACAAAAAAAAATCAAGTGGGCAAAATGTGGTGGGCTACTTACTTTGGCGTGTCACCTCCATCCCTGCACAATGACTGTTACTGACAGCTAACGCTAGCTAGCCTACGTCAACTGGCTTTTAACCGTTTCTCAAACACTTCCGGGGCCCCTGAACAGAAGACAACTGTCTTTTTTGCACGAGCTTTACATTTGGTGTTTTATTTGAGCTGTATTAGATTTGATATTTTAAATGGCATCTCTTATATTAAATATATTAGGTTAGATTATAATACGCGTTGGCTCCGGAGTTTTAGAGGTATGAGAGAGCAAATTAAACTGATTTGAGGTGTGTATTACAGCAGCAGCTTTAATTGTTCTCTTCCTTTTATTATTCATATTTTGGTTGATTTGTTACTAGTTACTTGAAATGTATATAAACCTAAAACTATGAAAAAAAAAGCTTCCCCAATAAGAGCTCAAAACAGAAAAACAATAACATTTATTTACACCTACTGTATATTTTCTATATATTTGTGTATGTACAGTTGTGGTCAAAAGTTTACATACACTTGTAAAGAACATAATGTCATGGCTCTCTTGAGTTTCCAGTTATTTCTACAACTCTGATTTTTCTCTGATAGAGTGATTGGAACAGATACTTCTTTGTCACAAAAAACATTCATGAAGTTTGGTTCTTTCATGACTTTATTATGGGTTAACAGAAAAAGTGACAAAATCTGCTGGGTCAAAAATATACATACAGCAACATGAATTAGCAATTTTGGTGACTTAGAAAGTTGTGTCAATGAAATGAGCTTCATAGCATGGCCTCTTAACTTCTTGTGAGTGATTATGAGTGACTACAACTGGTGACTTCTCTGAGGCCATTTAAATAGGGCTCATTGGATACAAACGCCCACAAACGCTACAATGGGAAAGTCAAAGGAGCTCAGCATGGATCTGAAAAAGCGAATCGTTGACTTGAACAAGTCAGGAAAGTCACTTGGAGCCATTTCAAAGCAGCTGCAGGTCCCAAGAGCAACAGTGCAAACAATTGTTTGTAAGTATAAAGTGCATGGCACTGTTTTGTCACTGCCACGATCAGGAAGAAAACGCAAGCTATCACCTGCTGCTGAGAGAAAATTGGTCAGGAGGGTGAAGAGTCAACCGAGAACCACCAAAAAGCAGATCTGCCAAGAATTAGAAGCTGCTGGAACACAGGTGTCAGTGTCCACAGTCAAGCGTGTTTTGCATCTCCATGGACTGAGAGGCTGCCGTGCAAGAAGGAAGCCCTCGCTCCAAAAGCGGCACCTTAAGGCTCGACTGAAGTTTGCTGCTGATCACATGGACAAAGATAAGACCTTCTGGAGGAAAGTTCTGTGGTCAGACGAAACAAAAATCGAGCTGTTTGGCCACAATGCCCAGCAATATGTTTGGAGGAGAAAAGGTGAGGCCTTTAACCCCAAGAACACCATGCCTACCGTCAAGCACGGTGGTGGTAGTATTATGCTGTGGGGCTGTTTTGCTGCCAATGGAACTGGTGCTTTACAGAGAGTAAATGGGATAATGAAGGAGGAGGATTACCTTCAAATTCTTCAAGATAACGTAAAATCATCAGCCCGAAGGTTGGGTCTTGGGCGCAGTTGGGTGTTCCAACAGGACAATGACCCCAAACACACATCAAAAGTGGTAATGGAATGGCTAAATCAGGCTAGAATTAGGGTTTTAGAATGGCCTTCCCAAAGTCCTGACTTAAATCCCATTGAGAACATGTGGACAATGCTGAAGAAACAAGTCCATGTCAGAAAGCCATCAAATTTAACTGAACTGCACCAATTCTGTCAAGAGGAGTGGTCAAAGATTCAACGAGAAGCTTGCCAGAAGCTTGTGGATGGCTACCAAAAGCCCCTAATTGAAGTGAAAATGGCCAAGGGACATGTAACTAAATATTAGCACTGCTGTATGTATATTTTTGACCCAGCAGATTTGATCACTTTTTCTGTTAACCCATAATAAAGTCATGAAAGAACCAAACTTCATGAATGTTTTTTGTGACAAAGAAGTATCTGTTCCAATCACTCTATCAGAGAAAAATCAGAGTTGTAGAAATAACGGGGAAACTCAAGAGAGCCATGACATTATGTTCTTTACAAGTGTATGTAAACTTTTGACCACAACTGTATTTGTGTATGTACCTTTGTGGGTATACATTTTCTCTTCAAATAAATGTATTGGAGTGAAAAGTACAATATTTCCCTCTGAAATGGAGTAGAAGTATAAAGTAGCACAGAATAGAAATACTCAAGTGAAGTACAAGTATGTCAAAAAAAAAGTATAGTACTTGAGTAAATGTACTACTACTACCTACCTATCTAAACTGCCTCTCTCTACCTCTCTTATACATCTTCCTGTATTATGTCATGCTTTATGTCTATGGACATGGAGAATCACTTCAAACTTGAATTTTTGGTCACGGGGTAATCTGGTGAAAATGTAGACGAAGACAAGGAAACAAGGAAAGGACGCTGGACAAAGTCTATAATGTACCAAGAAGGCATCCTCAAACGCTGTCTTGCTGCAGGTGAGCAGGATGTGCAGCTCCTGGTGTGATTTAAGAGGATGTCTCTGAAGTCAGGCTGGCGATACAGATGCCACCGAGAAAGACGCAGAGCAGTTCCCGTGATTATTATCTGCAGTTTATATGCCAAGATGAACATTAAAAAAAAGTATTTATCATAAGAACATGTCTTCCAGGGTGAGATATTCCCTCCACTGAAATGCAGATGAAATGCAGATGCCATTTCAAAGAGTACGGACAGGAGGAGATTTTCTTTCCTTTAATGAAAGGAAGCAGAAAAAGGCTTCAGCTTTTATGTCTAATGTTTTCTCCAGGGGTGTCATTGTGTAAAATTATGCATTTTTTTGACAGTAGAAATATGCAATACCAAGTCTTTTCTAGCCTTAAGATTTAAGGCATCCAAACACACAACATAAATCTATATTATCTCACTGCATGTCAAATATAGTTGTCTGTGCTTCCAACGAGCTGCACTCTGTATTCTCTATTACCGTTATTATTATGAATAATTATTAGTTTTAGTGGGCTTGGATGTAGACAGGCCGTGCACACTCTCCAGATTATTCTCATCACTGCACTGTTTTAAGATGACAACAAGCAGAGGAGACTATAATTACAAAATCTGCAACTGACATCAAAATCATCCCATAAAAGCGTCTCGCTTTGAAACGAACAAAAGAGAAAGAAAGACAAACAAACATCCGAATGACAAAGTTGTGAGTGGCATAAAATAGATTACAGCAGAGCAAAACATGGCGATTACATAAGTGATAAATGACAAGGCAAATTAAACCAATTTAATTAAATATGGTTGATGAGTGGAAGTGAGAGTGGGAGGGAGAATGTGTGTGTGTGTGTGTGTGTGTGTGTGTGTGTGTGTGTGTTGAACTTTAACAGAGGGCTCTTGAATCACATTGATCTATGGGATGCCTTTATTTTTCAATGACCTTTAAAGTGTCATTTTGGATTTACTGCTGTTGTGGTTTTTCCAACCCACACGCTCGGCGGCATGAATCTGCACTGTGTTGCATATTCAGTCAACTCTCTCCAGCTTGTGGTTTTTTATTATTAAACGTCATGTCCATGTCATTGCAAACGGCCGAGCTACAACCTGGATGAGTTCATCGTTTCTGTTCCCGCTCTCTTCACCACCAGAAGTCAGCGTAATGTTCACGGGCCAGTGAGTCACGACACTCATGGTTTGAAGTCTGTCTTAGAACAACACTGACGGGCCGACCCGGTCTCCCTCTCAAGTCCTCCAATCCTGTTGGTCAGTGCCTCTCGGCGTCTGATACTGACGCACCGCGCTTTCAAATATCTCCAGTGTAAACCCACCCGCGTCACTATTAAGACGCTCAGAGCAACTGATGCAGTATAAATGAGGCGGACTGCTTTTTAGTCACTTTGACGTAAACCACGCTCTTTTCCTTTGTTGCCTAAACCTAACTGCTTGTGAAGAGGGAAGTTTATTTTGAAAGGACACTAGAGCATCATAGTTGGAGGATTAGGGCCACTGACCAAGCGTCAGTAATGAGACAAGTTGGGAGTGAGAATGTGTTGGACAAGCCCATATGTGCACTGAAGTAGTTTTTGGCAGTGGTTAAACACAAGTAAATATTGTTCCTAAGTACAATTTTTAGTTCCTTGTACTAAACTTATTACCATTTCATGCTACTCTATACTTGAAATTGGACATTCTGCATTAAGAATACTTTCTATAATATTTCTTTGCTCATTTGTACTTTTACTTGAGTCAGATTTTGAATGCAGGACTTTTACTTCTTACAGCGTATTTCTGCTCTGTATTATTTCTACTTTTACTCAAGTAAAAGATCTGAATACATCTCCAACCACTGGTTTTTGGTTTGCTGTAATACTTATATTACTCCATACCGACTGCAAAGCGATTTCAATGTGAGTGATGGGGGACAAAATCCACAGGCCTTGTTTTGTGGGAAAATATCTTTGAAAGTTCACCCGAAGCTAATGCGATGTTTCAGCAGTGATAAAGTGTTGTGGGTATTCTCCAGAATTACATTCTTTTTAGCACAAAATTCTCTATTTGTAATATTATCTGCCTGTGGAAACTGTGGGTTTTGTCCCTCATCACTGACATTTTATTCACTTTCGGAAGTAATCTCTTTACGGACAGCAGGAATGATAACAGCAACCAGAACTGATTTCGATGCACACATGGGCCTGTCGGTATTGTTTTGTTTCAGGCTGGAAAGGATGTGAACTTGTCCTTTAATGGACAGCGACAGCGGAGCGATGACAGGAAATGAGAGGAGCGAGAGAGAGAGAGAGAGAGAGAGAGAGATGTGGGATGACGTGTGAACAAAGGTCACCAGCATGCAAGAATTAAGGTCAGTGTTGTATAAGTACCCGTATATATGTACGTGAACATAATAATGCCATGTGTGATTTACAGCTGTCATAGCGTACCCACTTTGACCTCGGGGCAAAAAAAATCTGCAGTGTGTATAGTTACTCACCTGTCGCAAATGTGAGTGAAGTACAGTGCACACACCGGGCTACACATGACAGCGTCATCACACTTTGTTATGTATTATCCGATCAGTCCTTCTGTGTTGGGATACTAATGTATTATTATGCAGTCTTGCATTGTGTTCATGTTGGCTATTTTCTTTTCTAACCAAACCGTATCAGTTGTGAGTGACATCATCTGTTCCACCGATGTCACTTCCCGTCTACACCAAAGTTGTGACAAAGGTTGCTATTATTGTTGTCAGTCGAACAAATATACGGCAAGTACAGCAGAACCAATCTCATGCGCACTTTGGAGAAACATATCAAATAATGCTGTTGTGTCGTTCAGATGGAAAATACACATTTTTAACTTCACGTTCCATCGCCCACCTGCCATCTTTATCCAGCCATCAACCCCCTGCAGCCTTGTTTGATTCGCTGCAACACAATCAAGCAGTGACAAAATATATGACAATATATATATATATATATATCTGATACATATTTGATATGCATTGTTTGTTGCATATTACTGCTTCTCTGTGACATTTCAGAACTTGAACATGCAACAGTTTCACACCTGCATATCTCAGACAATTTTCTTAATTTCTTTGAGATGACATCTACATCTCCTTGTGTGTACTGAAGGGTAAATAAATAAATAAATAAATACATTTTCATAAAATTTCTTAAAGCGTCCTTTAGGTTTTAAAAATAATCCTTAGTTTGTCTACAATCTATTCTAAAGTAGACAGCCACCACAGGAGGGCGCTACACTCCACAATTTTCAGATGAGTTGTTATCTTGCTTTTAAACCGTCCCTCTCCTCTTCCTTTACACACAGACAGACACACAGACAGACAGACACACACACACACACACACACACACACACACACACACACCTCCATGTGAATGCTTGTGCTCGCTATAAAAGCTCGCTGCTCCCTCAATTCTTCCCTCCCTTTTTCATCAAAGCACAGCATAGCATTTCCAGTCAAAAGGAGCTCAATGGGGAAGTCGAATGCTGGGCAGAGTCAGGAAGTGAATGAAAGAATGACGTTCAGTCAGAGTGAGGGATGAGTGGTGGGATCGAGAGGCAGTGGGTGAGGAAGGGAGGAGGGGAGCTGCAATTTAAGGTAAAAGCAGGCAGAGGGGAGGCCATTAGCATCTGTCAAGTGAGCGTGTTCATGTGTGTGCGT